>NC_142938.1:12427018-12442018 GCF_046866305.1 Octopus bimaculoides
TTCCTTTTTTTTCTTTCCTGTCCGACTTTCTTCTTTCCTTTCTTCCTTCCTTCCTTTCGTTTTTGCCTTTCTCTCCTTTAAGCTATTTCTTTTTACACCAAACGTTTATCAGCGGTTATAACAACAACCACACTCTAAGAAGATAACAATACCAACATTAACAACAACCACAGCAACAGCAACAAAAGCAGCTGCAACAATAACAACAACAACAACAGCAACAGCAACAACGGCAGCAGCTTTACGCCTATCTAACATCACCCTTTGCCAAACAACCGAGCAACCAAATACATTACCTTTAACGCACGAGAAGAAATACAATACCTTCCTAAACCGTTATCCGTCTCTCGCTCAGACCCATCTATAAGTACAAATAAAATCAACTCACAAATACATGTGTAACTACACGTACAAACACCAGACAGAGACATCGAAAAACTTTACATATAATTAACCCTCAGACACTTGGACATGCAATCAACATCCAAATACTCATCCTTCTACAACTACAGATATAATCCATCCCCAAACACACAACTACACAGAAAACAGCATTCAGGAACACAGACAACATCACATGCAACCAATTTAATGATACACTTCCTGTCATGCGCTATCTAGGGCACATTCCTACTCCTGTTCCGGAGGCACATGGAAATTCTTAAATTCTCCGTTATTAACGAAACAGCTGTAGGATCCTTTCAACCATAGTCTGCCTTTAATGTATTCTTTGAGCAAGGAGGTATTATCTTTTGCAACGGATCTTGTCTATATTTCTACTTTTCAAGAGCGGACAGAGTGAGTAGTTATTCAGAACCCTCTCTGAATGCCTATTTTAAGAAAATATGAAAGAGGGAGAAGAAAGAGAAGAAAAGCAGAATCAGTACTTTATTGGTCCTTTTTCGAAACTCATATTGTGAGATTTGAATTTAGAACATAAAGAACTCAGACAATTATCTCGACGCATTTGTCTGACACTTTAACGATACCATCAATCGATTGACAAAACAAATAGTTAATTCTCATCGAAATATCATAATGCATATTGCTCAAATAACAATTCACACTATTCATTTTCTCTGGCAGTAATCTAACACAATCCTCACAGCGCATAGACAGACGAATCTCAACAAGATCGAAATCGCTCGTGTACACAAAATAAAATGGAGTACTGCTCATATGTTTAGGCGGAATTTCTTCAAACATATTCTTCGCAGAATTCCAACTTAAGTAGCTAAATAGCTCTTTTAGTTACTCCCACTTTACCGAAGGGAAGTTGCAAGTTTAACCTTCTATTGTTCTCTCTATGATGATGTTCACATAAACTTCATTCACTGTTTTCGCTAATCACAGAGTTTAGCAAATATAGCGAATTGCATCACTTCTTTCTAAATACCTTACAGATAGTTTCAGGCATGGCTTGTGTGATAAGAAGTCTGCTTCCCAAACACAAGGTCTTGGGTTCAGTCCCACTGCGCGGCACCTTGGGCAAGTGTCTTCCTCTATAGCTTCGAGCCAACCGAAGCCTTGTGAGTTGATTTTGTTGATGGAAACTGAAAGAAGTCCATCAAATATATATATGTGCATATATTGATATGCATCTTTGTTTGTCTCTCATCACCACCTGACAACCTGTGTTTGCTTACATTACCGTAACTTAGCGACTCGGCAAAAGAAGTCCAGCAGAATAAATAACAGGCTTAAAAAATTAAGCACTGGGGGCGATTTGTTTGACAAACCCCTTCAAGGCTGTTCCACAGTATTGCCGCAATCCAATAACCGAGACAAGAAAAAAAAATTAATGATAATAGCCACGCTGCGTGCTTTCAGTATAAAGCGTCTATCTTCAAATAGCTATCTCAGCTCAATACATCTTGTCTGCCATATCTTTTTCGCCACAGTCACGAGACAGTGAGAAAGCCAGTACCCTTCTTGGCCCCAGAAAGGCTTTAGAGCGGTGCCCATGATGGACTCGACTTATATCAGTGCAGTAGAACCTCGGTTTTCGAACAACTCTGATCACGAATAGATCATGCTTCATCTCCAGTCTTTCTCACATTCATTTTATACAATAGTACCTCGGTTTACGAACGCCTCTGACGACGAATAAATCATGTTATATATATATATATATATATATATATATATATATATATATATATATATATATATATAGCACGATTTGTGTACACAACTAATTCTTTATTTTTTGTATATTTTTCATTTTGTCCTGCCCGCCTAAGCTCTGGTATTGTTGATGAATTTTTTCTGGAGAACATGATTTTTCTTTTGTGGTTGGGTCGTTGATGACATCTTTCTAGTATATTAGATGTCCACCTAGTGGTCATCCCTTCTTATACGCATGTAATACAATTTTTCTGAATAATCAGATTTTTTATATGCTAGACCACTGGTTTTTGATTGAAATTAATATTCAATTTATCCTCCTCAGTATATATATATATATATATATATATATATATATATATATATATATATATATATATATATATATATATATATATATTACTTTATAGCGTTTGTTGTTTTTATTTCATGCAGATATTTCTCAAATATCGCATAAATTTTGTGAAGTTCTTTTGTCTCTCAATTACTAGCATAATTCTTTAGTTGATTGACTAAGCAAAATTTGCTTAGTTACGCGAACCGTGTTAACGGGATCACGTGCTTACTTTCCGTGTACTATGCTATCAAAATGGTGGAAAGTTAGTTTCTTCCAAACCGGAAAGCAACAATGTAACGCTAGACCCAATTAATGCAGCTAACAGTTTAGATAACTGGTGGAACGAAGCTGAGGTTGAAGCCATTAAGAAAATCACTTCGCGTGGCTCTCAATATCACCTGATTTCACACTGCAATAAATCTCACACGAATAAACAAAATGACGATTTATCTTCAAATTATTGTTGCTATTGTTGTAGTTGTTGTTGTTGTTGTTGTTGTTGTTGTTGTTGTTGTGGTCGTTATTAATACCTTCCTTGTTATTCTTGTTATGTGCGCAAAGAACTGTTAGAAGTGTTCAGGGCGTCGTAAAAAATGCTTTGCAGCATTTGTTCCAAGCGCTACGTTCCCAGTTCAAATTTCGTCGAGGGAGGTCGACTTTGCGTTTCATCCTTCCCCGGGGGTCGATAAAACAAATACCAGTCAAGTACTAGTGTCGAGGTAAATTGTGGACCATGGCCAAAATCTAAAGTAATGATTATTATTATTATTATTATTACTGATAATAATAAGGCGGTATTTCATCTGCCGTTACGTTCTGAGTTCAAATTCCGCCGAGGACGACTTTGCCTTTCATCCTCTCGGGGGTCGAGGAAATTAATGCCAGTTACGCACTGGGGTCAATGTAATCGACTCATCCCCTCCTTCAAAATGTCTGCCCTTGTGGTAAAATTTGAAGCCATTATCATTATTATTATTATTATTATTATTATTATTATTATTATTATTATTATCTAAAATTTTTAAAAAACGTATAATTTTCTTCTGTGCCGTGGAAAACTGCAACAACAGCATGATCCGAAGGCTGACGTCAAAACAGTACCATCAGTCTAATCTGGAAAAAAGCGGGTAACAATTCCTAATCCTCTCTTCTTGAGGATGTCCAGGAACCTGAGAGATATATTCCTCTAATCAATGTTTAGTTTCCTGGATTTGTAGATGGATTAGACTGCAGTTGGTATTATACATGAAATTTCTTTCACCTCCAGCTTAGACATCTATTTTTTCCCCCTTTGTTACTTGTTCTTGTTTATATCTACATTGAATTATCCATAATCTCACAAAAGTTCGTATCATATCAATGGCAGAGTTGTCACCCATTATGCAAACTCCGATTCAATAACAGCGAGTATATTCGCACGAAACCTATGGTATCGAGCAAATAATGTCTATTAAAACAACACATACACACACATACACACATATAGTGTGTTTTCATATAGTTCAAAACAACAAAAATATTTAATACATAAGATATTTAGCATAATCTAAATATTTTATTAGACAAAAACACAGACTAACTCAGACTTCTTAGCAACAGTTTCTATGTGATTTTCTCGAATAGAATCAGTTACAAGAGCATATGCATATACATACATGCATATATTGTTTTTATATTTATTTTCATTACAATTACTATTATCATTATTATTGTTATTATTAAGGCGGCGAGCTGGCAGAAACTTTAGCACGCCGGGCGAAATATTTAGCGGTATTTTGTCTATCTTTACATTCCGAGTTCAAAATCCGCTGACGTCGACTTTGTCTTTCATCCTTTCTGGATCAATAAATTAAGTACCAGTTGTGTACTGAGGTCGATCTAACCGACTGGGTCCCTTCTCCCAAATTTCAAGCCTTGTGCCTATAGTAAAGAAGATTATTATTATTATTATTATTATTACTATTATTAATGTGGCGAGTTGGGAGAATCGCTAGCACGCTAGGCAAAATGCTTAACGGTATTTCGTTTGCAGCTACGTACTGAGTTCAAATTCCGCCGAGGTTGACTTTGCTGTTCATCCTTTCGGGGTTGATAAATTAAGTACAAGTGAAACACTGGGATCGATGTAATCGACTATCCTCCTGGACCTGAGCCGCGATGATTACGCTTTTTTTAGTATTATTAGTATTTTAGTATTCTTTTTAGGTCACCCTTCTGGAGCCACCTCTATGATGCTCCCTGGTCTTTAAATTTGTCGGTTTCCCGGTGGAACTGACAATGTAATTCCATACGGAGTAGGGTTCCTTCTCTCTCGCTGGCTGTTCTTGTTCGGAATTCATGAGCACTCTCAAGTCCATTTTTGTTAACTCCTTCTGCACTAGCAGCATACTGTAGCAGGTCTTCTTTGCTGTTTACCATATATTCTGCCATGTTTTTTTATTTCACTGTTGATGCACTCTCGTACGCTAATCAGCCCACATCCACCCTTACCTTTCTTCATGTAGAGCCTGTGTATATTTGCCTTAGCGTGGAGGGCACCATGCATCGTCATTGTCTGTCAGGTAGTGCGATCGAGCTGATCAATCTCCGCTTGTGTCCATCTCAGGATGGGTGCACTATAGCGACTACAGCAACAGCCCACATGTTGGTGGCAGTTACAAGGTTCCTTGAGTTGAGCTCTGATTTCAAGAAAAGTTTGAGACGCTTGAAATATGCAGTGATGACCTTGTCTTTCATTTCTCTGTGCAAGATATTGTCCCGCTCCAAGATCCCAAGGTACTTGTACCCATCATCATCCGGGTCTTCCAATCTCTCTCCGTTTGACAATTTCATACCCCTACAATATACTCTTTTTCCACTGCGCACTTCGAGATACCGAATTCCATCCATTATTTGTATTATTATCAAGGAGGTAAGCTGGCAGAATCGTTACCGCGTCGGACAAAATATTTAAAAGCATTTTATCGGTGTTCATGCTCCGAGTTCAGATTCAACCGGGATCAACTTTGCTTTTCATTACTTCGGGGTTCATAAAATAATTTATCAGTTATCAGTTAAAATGTATTCGACTAACCTCGTTTTCCAACATTTCAGGCCTTGTGCCTATAGCAGAAAAGATTCTTGCTATTATTGTTGTTGCTATTATCATCATTATAATTATTATTATGATGAACATCATTATTGCTATTATTATTATGTTATCATGATTACATTATTGCATTATTGTTATATTAAATATTATTTTTCACACGCCCACAACACACACAGAAATATGATTTATATGTATACACATACATGCGCGCACACATGTGTATATAATTGAGAGAGGCACAAAGAGACTAAGAGAGAGAGAGAGAGAAAGTATTTGTGTGCAGCAGCTGTTATGTCACAACTTGTGCCAGTGTCAGAAATCAATATTAGCTATAACAACAACAACAACAACAGCAACTGCAATATGCCCATTCCTTGCAAACAAACTCCTCAGTCACCTACATACCCCAGCACCCGCAAGCGGCTGTCCTACCCACACTCCGATCTCTTAACCTCGACATTATCTCCATGCACCTGTCTCAAGCAAAGAAACAAACACACAAGGAAACAAGAACAAAACTAAACACATGAAATTGTGTTGTACCATATATAAAACAAAATACATACATATAAATACATAATAAATACATATAACACATATATACATTTATAAGCATTGCTATATATTATATATATATACATTGCATTTTATACACAATATATACATATATATATATATATATATATATATATATATATATATATATATATATATATATATATATATATATATATATATATATATATATATATATATATACGTGTGCCTGTGTGTGTGTGCGTGTGTGTGTATGTATGAATGTATGTATGTATGTATATATGTATGCATGTATATATATATATATATATATATATATATATATATATATATATATATATATGCGTGTGTGAGTGTGTGTGTGTGTATGTGTGTGTGTGTGCGTGTGTCTATGTGTGCGTGCGTGTTAGAAATCACCGTTCACGCAAATTACTCCCACAAGTTATACTTCGAATACAACAACCGAGCCCAGAAAAAAAGGGGGAAGGGTGGGGGTGAGATAGTGAGAGAGAGAGAGAGAGAGGGAGAAAAAAGATGAGAGAGACAGAAGAGAAGAAAAACAAAGCAGAAACAAAACAACCATCAGCATAAGACTAAAAAAAATGAAATAAAATAGAATAAAATAAAAATAAAAATATAAAAAAATAAAAACAGGAAAGAAGAGATGCTAGCTCCTTTAAATGACAACAATGTCAGCTCAGCAACCATCGACTTCCAACCTTACCGTGCCAGCCACCAGCACTTCATCATCACATTTCCACCAGCACCATAAGCCAAAAGAACCCACCCGCTGATCATATTGTGCGCTCATTGAAATACGCTCTGTTGAGTTTCCTGAAAGAAGCAAAAAACCTCACCCCACAACCCCCTATATTCTGTACTTCTTTTCTGTTTTTTTTTTCTTTTCTTATATCTCCCGTGTACTTTTCTATTTGTTTTCTATTTCGTGTCTTCTCTTCAACCACTTATTTCTATATTTCTATCAGTATTTATCTCCCCTTTCATGACCCCTACCACTCTAAAAAAACCTTGTTTTCATTCGCTTTCCACCATCTTTCTTTTACTAGGACATTCCACCCCGCATCTCTCGTTACTTTCGTTTCCTATCTTATTCAGCGCTTTCTTCTCTGCCTTCTTCTTCTTCTTCTTCTTCTTCTTCTTCTTCTTCTTCTTCTTCTCCTTCTTCTTCTTCTTCTTCTTCTTCTTCTTCTTCTTCTCCTCATTCTCCTTCTTCTTCTTCTTCTTCTTCTTCTTCTTCTTCTTCTTCTCCTCATTCTCCTTCTTCTTCTTCTTCTTCTTCTTCTTCTTCTTCTTCTTCTTCTTCTTCTTCTTCTTCTCCTCCTCATTCTTCTTCTTCTTCTTCTTCTTCTTCTTCTTCAACCTTCTCCTTCTTCTTCTTCTTCTTCTTCATCCTTCTTCTTCTTCTTCTTCTTCTTCTTCTTCTTCTTCTTCTCCTCCTCCTCCTCCTTCTCCTCCTCCTCCTCCTTTTTCTTCTTCTACTTTCTTCTTCTTCTTTTTCAACCTTCGCCTTCTTCTTCTCCTCTTCCTCCTCCTCCTCCTTCTTCGTTTTTCTTCTAGTTCATTTTAGACATTACCCTCGCTGTCATCATCAGCGACGTCACTACATCATAATCATCATCATCATCATCATCATCACCTCCGCTACCACCACCTCCCGCCGCCACCACCACCATCACCAGTGAAACCACTACCAACACCACCGTCATCGCTAGCATCATCATCATCATCATCATCATCATCATCATCATCATCTTAGGCAGCAGCATAAACATCTTCCTGTTGTTTTTGTCGTCGTTGCTCTTGTAGTTACCACGGTTGTTTGGCCTCTTGTCAGCCTAAATGCATTCCAGAAGTTTCTACCCAAGTTTTTAAATATATATATATATATATATATATATATATATATATATATATATATATATATATATATATATATATAGATATATATATATATATATATACACACATATATAAACCATGTACACACATGTGTGTAAGTGTGTGAGTGTGTGACTCCAGGAACATTTGAGAATATGCATTAAATCGCAATGAATGAAGATTAACTTGCTATGAAGCCATAAAAACAATTTTGAACTAAGCCGTTGGAATCATCTTAAAGAATTGCGAACCATAACAAAATCTCGAACTAACATGCCAACCGATTTGTAGAACAATCCTCTCTAATGTCCAATCTCTGGATTTGCTTGAAAATCTTTTGGCAAGATTAAAGTCTCATAAAAGACATAGACATCAGAACTAAAGAACAAAAAGAAAATAAACAAAAGCAAGAATGGTTACTGGATCCTCTTATGCCGAAATCGACGGTAGAGTCCATAAAATATGTTCTTTATCTTTTATCCTCTACTGGATCTGATCATTGGACTGCAGCCATGACCGAATCCAGTAAGATATAAAAATAAAGTATATATATATTATGGATTCTTCTGTTGATTTCGACGTAAGAGGATCCAGTAACCATTTTTTGTTTCTTTTTTTTTTTTTCAATCTGTCGTTAGTGGTGCTGCATGAAGTGTGCGAGGCTGGCCGAACGCACAGTGCGCTCACTTCATATACAAGAGTGTGCTGTTGTCGAAGGAAGATCCCAAATTAGCCCATTTATGGAATGAAGCGCCCAAATTAGCTACCACACGTACACTTGTGTGCAGCTCATACACTCCTCTCCATACACTTTCTGCAACTTTGCGGAGACCTCTGAGTAGGTATCTCCATCACAACTTTTTCTGTCATGATCAATGCGACGATCACCCGTTACACACGTTATTTCCAAGCACCGCTGTAAACAGCAGAAGTTAGCTAGAACGTTAACACTTAATGAGCACACGCTCAACAAAGATGAAGGTCAATCTGTGTCCAGTGGCGTTACTCTGCGTGTTTTAGCTTCGTTACTATGGCAACAGTCCGGATACTTATTGATCAGACCTCGTGTGAACATATTTGCATATCAGAAGTAAAACCAAGAAAGAAAAAAATACAGAATAAACCACAATTTAATTCAACCAGTCAATACATTTGATGAAGAATAGAGGAAAGGATGAACATAAAACAAGAGAATAAGTCAGCAAATGATATCGTTTTGTCTCTAAAAAATGTTTATATCATATGGCTAGGTAATAGTTTATACGTTCTTAATTATTCTTTTATACGACAGACATCTCCAGAGAGTTTTTGTTGGTCTGTGAGATGTGAAAGCACGGAGAATTCTGATATTCAATTGAATTGATATAATGATACAGCTTGGGTATACAGTTATATATATTATATAACGATATGGTAATACTCTTGAGTTTAAATCCCAGTGAAACAATTGTACATTAATGTAAGAAAACAATTTACTCAGTCTGCTTGCCTTGTTAATAATTATATTAATACTTTGGATATTATGGATTTCTGGAAATATGATCAGTAAAAAATCGATCTCTGCTTTACAATTATATCTGATAGGCAGGCCAGTACCTTTTGATGCGTTTAAATGAGTTAACTACAAGGTTAACACAGAATGGAATATGTGTGTGTGTGTGTATGCGTGTGCGTGCATATATTCATACATACATACATATGTATGCATGTATTTACAAATGAATGATTATGAGTATGTATATGTGTATGCTTGGAGAGAGAGAGAGATGGGGAGAGAGCGTAAGAGACGAGAAAGATTATTAGGGAAGTCAAATGAGTGAATTAAAGAATGCACGAATAAAAGAACGAACAGAAAGAGACAGAATGTAGAAAATAAACAGGGGAACAATTCTTGAGAATGATATAATAAGAGCTTGATTTAGATAAAGATCACCTTAGAGAAAGGAAATGACAGTTAGGAAGATAGATTGATAGATTGATAGAGGGGGAAAACAAAAAAAAGAGTGAGAGAGAGAGACCTACACGTACATTTACACGCATAGAAACACACACACAAACACACCCGGAGACAATCGGTAAACCGTGGGGGTATTAATGAGGTTTAGAGAGTAGAAAGAGAGAGAGAGAGAGAGGATAAACTGGTGGCGTGCAGCCCCCTGGTGAGCAAACTGGCTGGCTTAACGACTTCGGTAAATTATAACGCTGGTGGAAGAAGATGATGGAGAAAAATTGGAGGAAGTGGAAGAAGAAGAAGAAGAAGAAGAAGAAGAAGAAGAAGAAGAAGAAGAAGAAGAAGAAGAAGAAGAAGAAGAAGAAGAAGAAGAAGAAGAAGAAGAAGAAGAAGAATGGAAGGAAGATGTGGCAAGTGACGGTGGTGGGGTGGGGGGATGGAGTGAAACAAGGTGAACATCATCGACTTGTGCGGTGATATTGTCTGCAGAAAGCGGGTAATTATGTGATGAGATGGCTGCCAATATATGGACGCTTGGGTGGGTCATGAGGCAGGTATGGGCTGTGTAAAATTTGGGGGAATGAATGGATGGCACTCGATGTTGTTGATGGTAGTGGCACTGCTTATGGTGGTGGTGGTGGTGGTGGTCTTTGCAGTGGTGTTGGAAGTGTTGTTGTTGTTGTTGTGGTGGTGGTGGTGGTGGTGGTGGTGGTATTGGAAGTGTTGTTGTTGTGGTGGTGGTGGTGGTGGTGGTAGTGGTGGTGAAGGTGTCAGTGTTGGCATCAGACATTGTAATAGTACTGTTAGTAGTTGTGGAATTATTGATGGTGGCATACGCTAGTGGCGAAAGTAATGGTGGTGGTTACAATGGTGTTGATGGTGATGCTGATGATACTAGTACTAGCAGTTGTGGTGGAGGTAGAGGTGGTTGTGGCGGATGTGGTTTTGGCTGTTGTGTTGGCGGCGTTGAGGATGGTGTTAGTTCTAATAATAACATAATTCGTGGAAGTAAGACCAGAAATTTCGGTGAAAGGGTTAATCGATTATATCGACGCCAATACTTGACTTGTACTTTATTTTATCGATCCTGAAAGACAATTTTGACCTTAGAACAAATAGAACTGCAAACATAAAGAACTGTAACTAAATACAGCGAGACATTTTGTTCGACGCTCTAACGATTGTCAGTCTAGCGCTCTTAGTAATGGTGGTTAGACCGATTGTTTTTTTAGCACCAGATCAGCCTGTATGAAGCAGAGTTATCATCAAAAGCTTGGAACTTGTTAAACTACTTTCAAACACTATCAGAAAACCGAAAGTGCATTTAATATCGATCGGTGGGGCCCAGTAAGCGTTTTAAGGGACATAAGTTTGCTAAAAGGTTATGTCAGAGGAGATTAACTTTAATTTAAATGTTATTAATAATACTCAACATGTGGAAATCCCTTTGGCTTGCCTCAGATGAGGAAATAATCCGTTCTGTGATACAATGTATAGTCCTTTTTGCATTTTTTAGAATTTATTGTGTAGTTTAAGGATGATTTGGTTGCTATTTCAAGCAGGTCAAGAATCCACGTAAAGGATGCGTGTATACTGTTCCTGTGGGAACAAACAGTCACGACTTCCAGTATGTCCGGCAATCGAGGCTCGGCTTAAAATATCTACTGACGTCGATTTGACTAACTAAAAATGACCTTTCGAAGTAGTGCTGCAGTATGGCCGCAGTTCATTCTTTTATTCTTTTTTTTGACTGTGGCCATGCTGGAGCACCGCCTTTAGTCGAAAAAATCGACACCAGGTCTTATTCTTTGTGAACTTAGTGCTTATTCTATTGGTCTATTTTGCTGTACCGCTAGGTTACGGGGAAGTAAACACACCAACATCGGTTGTCAAGTGACGATGGGTGAGACGAACACAGACACAGACACACAGACACACACACATGTGTGGTAAGTAGCTTGCTTACGAACCACATGATTCCGGGTTCAGTCCCACTGCATGGCACCTTGGGCAAGTGTCTTCTACTATAGTTTCAAGCCGACCAAAGCTTTGTGAGTGGATTTGGTAGACGAAACTGAAAGAAGCCCGTCGTATATATGTATATATATATGTGTGTGTGTGTGTGTGTGTGTGTGTGTGTGTGTGTGTGTGTGTGTGTGTGTGTGTGTCTGTGTTTGTGTGTCTGTGTTTGTCCCCCCCCCCCAACATCGCTTGACAACAGATGCTGGTGTGTTTATGTTCCCGTAATTTAGCGGTTCGGTAAATGACCCCGATAGAATAAGTACAAGGCTTACAAAGAATAAGTCCTGGGGTCGATTCACTCGACTAAAGGCGGTGCTCCAGCATGGCCACAGTCAAATGACTGAAACAAGTAAAGAGTATCACTTTTGAATTCAACGAACCGTAAAAGGAAAGAAACAAGCCTGCTCTTAGATGAATAGACTTGTCTTAAGTTATGGCTACCATCGCATTTTCTTCTTAAACGACAGCATAGAACATATACTGTATGTGTATGAGCGTGTGTGTGTGTGTGTGTGTGTGTGTGTGTGTGTGTGTGTGTGTGTGTGTGTGTGTCTGTATGTGTGTCGGTGTGTGTCCGTGTGTAGTGTACGCGTGCGTGTGTGTGTCTGTCTTCGTGTATGTGCGTCTGTGTATGTACGCGCGTCCGAGTGTGTGTGTGTCAGTATGTCTGTCTGTTTGTCCGTGTGCGTCTGTGTATAAAATTAAATATTGATGTATTTCAATGTTTTTTGTCTTACATTTACGATCCTGGCACCCAATCTACTTTACTGAATCTTGATTAATGGACACAATCGTCTGTTTTTGTTTTTAAGTGTATCTTGGTATATAACTTCGTAGCTTATATATAGAATACATCCTTAATATTATCATAGAAATTATAATTAATATTTGCCACATTGCTTCGCAACGGTTTACATAATCTTATAGACATTTTACTGTTTATTTGCTTGATATAACCCAAACAAGTATACACACAGACAAACACACACACAGACGAACACACACAGAGACAAACACACACACAGACACACAAACAAACAAGCAAACAAACAAACAAACCACAGATAGACAAATATACTTACATACATAATTGCGGGCAACTGCTCCGAAACCTCCAGCATCTATACCCAGATTATAAATTCACATTCACACCAATGGTAAGTTGTACATTTGGTTCTGTGAGCAAATGCCTAAAGGACAATCTGAAAATGCTAGGGTTTTCAGGAAAAGAAATCAACCAGTTAACAAGCATATTACGTATTCATTCTTCTGTAAGTAGAGCAGCAAAAATATGCAAAACTTTCCTCAAGTTTAACAAGCGAATTTGTTTTTGCTACCTACATTCCAACGACATTGCTACGTGTCTTTTTTGAGAAACTAGCCACTTGCCTTATAGAAAGAACAAACAGAAAAGAACAAACACACATACTATCACACTGTCATTGTCTTTATTTTTCAATCATTTTTTCCCCTTCTTTTTTCAATTATCTGCGTTTAGTACCATCTTCCCAGCTCCTTGATATCCCTTTTCTCTAATCATTTCCAGCCTGCGTCAAATTTTGTTAATGCCCTATTCATTAAGATCTAATTTTACAATATATTTCGGGGAATCAGGGCAGGGAGTGATCTACGTTTTGGTTCTTTCACAGCGTTGAACTGAATTCATCGGGCTGTCGTCTGGTTATCTGTTAAGTCTCTCTTAGTCTTCTCTCTGTTTCCTCTGATAGTCTCTTTGACTTTCTCCGGTTCCGGTTGCAAAAGATCGCTCGCCTCCGGAAGAAAGAATGAAAGATGAGGAGTTCCGAAGATAAAAGAAAGGAAAGGAAAAAAATATTTTTAAATTATTAAAAAAAAATAATAAAACAACACTAAGAAATAAAATAAACACAAAAAAAATTTAATCGGTTAAATATGGCAGGGGTTTTCGAATAATATAGGTCGAGGGGAGGGAATTGCAAGTGGGGAGAAGAAAGTGAGAAACAACATGTTTCACAGAGAGAAATATAATATGCATGTGCGTACATGCGTGTGTCTATACGTGTGTGTGTGTGCTATACGTGTGTTCATGTTTTTTTTCTTTATACAGGAATATATAAAGGTGCTTGATGTATGATTCCGGTGCATGTATATATATACAGGTCTCTCTATATATCTATCTATCTATCTATCCATCTGTATATACTCACACATACATATATATATATATATATATATATATATATATATATATATATATATATTCAAAAACTGATCATCACTTATTTAAGCATTTTGAGCTTTTCATAAACAATAAAGCATTCTTAAATGGAGAAGAGGTAATTGAAGCATTCGGACAGTTTATCACAGCAAAAGATGATTTTTTTTTTTTTTTCTTTTGAAAGATAGAATATGTGACATAGAGAAACGTTGGGTAAACATCAGAAATGAACATGGATCATACTTTGATCAGTTCCCTAATACTTCTGAAACATTTTATTGCTACCTTTCAAATACAACATTTCATGTGAAAAAAAACCAATATATTTTATATCTGTCACAATGTAGGAACACAATTTACAGATGCTCACATTTTCTATGTTTTCCGTGAATTTTTCACGGGTCCAGCTAGTTAGCATATTATTATTATTATTATTATTATTAGAGTGAGAGAGCAGTGCATGCTATCAAATGACACTGGGGTAAAATATACGAAGCCCATTATACCCATCATAACTACCCATCTGATAAGGGTACACCAGGCACATGCATCACAACCATATGTGCGCGACATGGTGATCTCATATCAAGATAAACAGCGCGTGACCTTGCAGTTAGAAGTTTCTTCAGGTTGAGTAGCCCATCTCGCTCAAAAGGTCTTTGAATAAGGGTCGTTCGAAGATGTTAAACGAAACACCTTTGTTTCCAGAGGTGAATTATTCAAACCCCAATTGATTCCTCTCAGCACATGGCTATGATACTCGACCGCTACTTCTGCTCATGATCAGAGATGCACATATCGTCAGCCACCAAGGGACATGTTCAACTGGTTAAGGTCAT
>NC_142938.1:12449518-12464518 GCF_046866305.1 Octopus bimaculoides
CTATTATGTAGGAAGTGGAGCTAACTGGTTTGAAAAGTAATGTTTATGGTGAACTAAATCTCAGAGCTCAAGTACTGTTGAACCTTTTTGGCGGTACTACAAAATATACATCACAACTTATAATTTAATGAAGACATACATTTAAGACAACTAGGAAAAGCTGAACTAGCGACAGGAGCTGATAGAAATTTCAGCTAAATATCCCATAAACTACATTGTATTTTTTTAGTAAAATGGAGCAACACATTGGATAACATGCAACAAGATATTCTGTAAGTGAATATATAAATATTTTCGTCTTATCTATGAATATATGTAAATAGAAGGAACGACTTAAATCATAGTCTTGCTCGATCAGATCCAAACTGAGTTTAAACAACAACAGCAGCGGCAGAACAACAGCAAGACCAGCAACAACAACAATAACAATAATGAAAACAACAACAGCAACAACAACTAGGAGATGACATCTTACGATAACATAGAAAGGAACTCTCTAATGCTCATACATACAAAGGAAAAAAATCTGTTGAATTCATCAACAGCGATCTCCTTCAAATATATTTACTTAGAAAAAAAAGGAAAAGTCATAACGAAAACCAAACTCATACGAACAAACCAAACACGTCATAGAATAATTGAATCGGACAATTGAAATGGACAAGTCAAACATTATTCTTCGCTGAATGAGTGATAGATGATGATAATAAACGAACAAAGAAGCTTAGCAAACAATAAAGGAAGCAGTGTCTCACGATTAATACCTTTTTGGTTAATAGAAAAGTGTAATGTTAAAAATGTACTGTTGATATGTTTGAGAGGCTAAACTTTTCATGCGATTATTTGGTTGGTTAACCAACAAACGAAAGTAAGCTTACTGGTTGTTTTGTCCGTCTGTCCGTCGGTCTGTTTGTCTGTGTGGCAGGTTGGCTCAACGATTTTATGATTGATTAGCTTGGAAACTAAGCTGATTGTTTTGTATGCTGATCCGAGAGTTTGTTGTTATTTGCCTGATTGATTACACCTCACGAAGAGGCACAGAGAGACAGAGAGACAGCGAGACAGACAGACAGACAGACAAACAGAGAAAGAGAGAGAGGGAGAATCAGGTTTCATGGTGAATAATAAAATATTTATCAGCCCAGAGCACGGCGGTGTGGCAGATATGGTAGCGTGTTGGACAAAATTCGTTGCTGCATTTTGTTATTTGCAGTCACATTGAAGAGTTCAAACTCGTTGTGATCGAGTTTTGCTCTTCATTCGTCTTAGCTTGATAAAACTAGTACCAGTCACGTACTGGGGAAATCCAGCAACAACTAATGCAGTGTTCCCCAAAATAGGACAATCAGTATTAAGATAAAATACAATATAAACATTATTGAGGTGCTTTTGTTTGTTTTGCTTTTTTCTTGTATGTATACCGTCGTTGTGGAGGTGCAATGGCTCAGTGACTAGGGCAGTGGACTCGCGGTAGGAGGATCACGGTTTCGATTCCCAGACCGGGCGTTGAGTGTGTTTATTGAGCAAAAACCCCTAAAGCTCCACGCAGCTCCGGCTGAGGGTGGTGGCGACCCCTGTTGTACTCTTTCGCCCCAACTTTCTCTCACACTTTCTTGAGTAACGCTGCGATGGACTGGCGTCCCGTCCAGCTGGGGGGAACACATACACCATAGAAACTGAGAAACCGGGCCCATGAGCCTAACTAGGCTTTGAAAGGGCGTAAAAAAATACCCTGTCGTTAGATATATTCTTCGATATTGCTTCTGCTGTTGCTGCTGCAGTTGCTGTTTATGGTTGTTTTTGTTGTTGTAATTATTATTTAAGCCCAGCAAGACTATTCGTGACCGACTAGATGTTTGACAAAAGGCATCCTAGACATGGCAATCTGGCCTATTTCGAGCGTCTCATAAGTTAATGACTAGCGGAAAATTACGATAGTAGACTATTATGAGGAAGATTTGGATAATACGAAGGATTATTTACCTAAATTCAGTGGGATTTTTTTTTTTTTTTTTTTTTTTTGGACTGTTATGTTGGCTTGGCGATAACTATTAATATCCAGTACCGCTGCCGTAGTCTCCTTTAGAGAGATTTAGAAATATTAATATTTCTATTTTTGAAAACCAGAGGATGTTTTCCACTGAATTTAGGTCAATAATCCTTCGAACAGACGGTCAGTAGCGACGCCTGCTGGGTTCGGCTGCTCTACATTGATAAGGGGAAAACACCCTGAAACTAGTCTGTAGATGCAAGACCAACAAGGGGAAGCGGCTGACCTCCCCTGTTCGAAGGTTATAATGGATACAGGTTCGTGTGTCACATAGCTAGCTAGAGGCGATGGCCTCTTGGAGCTAATCAACGGCAGCATTCGTCCTATTTTTTGAACTGCCATGTTGGCTTGGCGATAACTATCAATATCCAGTACCGTTGCCGTAATCTCATTTAGAGAGACTTAGAAATATTAATATTTCTATTTATTCATATATATATATATATATACACGAGCGCGCGACGGGTTTCCACACACATTTTGTCTATCAAATTCACTCGCAAGGTTTTGGTGGACTCAGCTCTATAGTAGAAGACACCTGCCCTAGGTGCTGCGCAACGTGGGACTGAACCCAAAAGCACGTGGTTACAAAGCATGCGTAGTCTGTTAAGAGCTGCTTCCTTCCTTAGGGTGAACAAGCTATTGTCACATACTTGATGCTGTTGCTGATGCTGTTGCTGATACTGCTGCTCCTCCTGCTGCTGCCCCCTGCTGCTGCTGATGCTGTGGTTTATTGCTGTAGTCTGTTCTTGTCAGGAAACATAATCTCCTCCTGGTCTTGGCAATTTACTTGTTTCCTTTTTCACCAAACTTTCTGTGTCAATGAAAAATCCTTCACTCTCCTTCCATATGGCGAGAATTATTTCGTTTTTGACACGTAACCTGAAGCGATTTTACAGGCGTTCGTTCATTCCTAAAATCCACCATTTCTTTTTTTCTTTCTTTCTTTCTTTCTTTTTTTTTTTTTTTTGGCACTCACGTATTAAAGGAATGGAAATGATACAGTTTCATTCATTATCATCATTATTATTTTCATATACACACAACAGATTAGACAATTATTATTATCATTATTATTATTATTATTATTATTATTATTATTATTATTATTATTACTACTACTACTACTACTACTACTACTACTACAATTATTATTATTATTATTGTTGTTGTTGTTGTTGTTATTATTATTTTATTATTATTATTACTACTACTATTATTTTTTATTATTATTATTATTATTATTATTATTATTATTATTATTATTATTATTGCTATTATTATTGTTATTAATATTATTATTACTATTATTATTATCCCCCTCCTCCTCATCATCATCATCATTATCACCGTCATCATCATCAATATACACTTTACATTTTGAAGATAAAAATATGTCACTCTGAAAAATCTTCTAATTTAAATTCATTTTCTTTTTCTTTAAATTTAAAACGAGGGGAAATTTTAGAAAAAAAATATAATAAAGCAAAATTACAATTCTATTAATTCTAATCCTAACATGCCCCTCCCCTAACAAACTCTCTGTCCATATAAAGGTGCACTCAACGCTCGTTGATATACATATAATGTTGCTCCTCTCTTTCTCTCTCCCACTCTCTCTCTCCTCACTCGCTCTCTCCCACACTCTCTCTCTCTGTCACTACGCCTTTCACTGTCTCTCTCTTTACTTCTTTGTCTCTCGTTCACTCTCTTTCTCTTTCTCTTTCTCTCTCCCCAGACTACAAGCAAATATATCGTATCCTCAAGAGGCCATGCAAGTCTCCCTTTCTTTCGCTCTCTCTCTCTCTCTCTATCTATCTGTCTATCTGTCTGTCTGTCTATCTATCTATCTATCTATCTATCTATTTACCTATCTGTCTATCTACCTGTCTCTCTATCTACCAATCTATCTACCTATCTATCTCTCTGTCTGTCTGTCTGTCTGTCTACCTATCTATCTACCTACCTATCTATCTATGTATCTATCTACCAATCTCTCTATCTCTCTGCCTATCTACCTGCATGCATACCAGCATACTTCTGTGTCTATTTATCCCTTTCTTTCTCTCACACATTCCCAGAAACTGACCCACGCTCACTCTCACGAACACCCTCTCTCACTTTCTGACTGTCTCTCACTCCCTTTCTCTCTCCCCATTTCTCTCTATCTATCGATCTCCTTGCCAACATATCGCTATTCGTACCTATCAATCTCTCTCTCTCTCTCTCTCTCTCTCTCTCTCTCTCTCTCTCTCTCTCTCTCTCTCTCTCTCTCTCTCTCTCTCTCTCTCAGACTCACTTTCTCAAAACTCACCCTCTGACATTCATTCATACACCTCTTTCACTCACTGATATCCTCTCTCTCATTTTCTGTCTCCCTCTCTGTAACTATCTCTCTCTCTCTCTCGCTCTTTCTTGCCCTGTCTATCTCTCTTTCTGTCTCTCTCTTTCTGTCTCTGTCTCTCTGTCTCTGTCTCTCTGTCTGTCTCTCTCTCTCTCTCTCTCTCTCTCTCTCTCTCTCTCTCTCTCTCTCTCTCTCTCTCTCTCTCTCTCTCTCTCCACACACACACACACACACACACACGCCAAACATCAAGCAAACACAACGCTTTGGCTGCAGGCACCGAAGGTCTAAAGCACGTGAGTGAATGAGTGAGTAATTGAGTGACTTAACACAACCATCAGCAACACCATCCCCACCATCACCACCAACACCACCACCACCAACAACAACAACAACACAACAACAACAACAACCGCAACATCACTAACACGAGGATCCAAAATGTAGCTTCCCTTACCTTTCGTTTTATATCCTCAAGCAACTTGAAATCCATGTCATTGCATTGGATATTTTTAATACTTTTTCACATCTGGAGTCTAACAGATGTAGACCACTTCCATACATTATAAACTCCATCTCTTCCCTCTCCTTCCTCTCACACAGTTACTCCTTCGATCGCTAACTCGCCCATTTACTCAATTACTCGCTCACTCATATACTTAGCTCTTCAATAAGAGAGGGCATTTTGAATAGAAATACTGGAAAATGAAACTTTGCAAAAACCTTTAGCCTTAATCTTCATAACATTTGTGTTTCCTGAAGACTTATTCGTTCTCTAACTACTACACATGACACACACATAGATGCATACGCACATATAAGCTCATAAATATATACTCATAACTGACATATGCTTGTGTGCGTGTTTGTGTGTATGTTTTTGTGTATGTCCGTGAGTACGTGTGTATATGCACATATGTATGTATGTATGTATATGTGTGTATTCATATATATATATATATAATATACAAGTATATATATATACATGTGTAGATTTATATATATACATACAGACACACACACTCGAGTTATATGAACAGAAGAATTGATAGATATACATACACATATAGATAGATAGATAGATAGATACATACATACATACATACATACATACATACATAATTAGAGAGATAGATTATATATGTATGATATACACATATATACAATATATATATATGTATGCTTATATGTATATATACATATGCGTATGTATGTGTGTTTGTCTGTTTCTGTGAATATATGTGTGTGTGAGTGTGTGTGTACGTGTGTGTGTGACATGTCCTTACGCACTCGCGTCCTAACCCGCACACACACACACTCAAATACTCACGTACACCTACACCCCTCTCTCTACAATAAACTTAGTAATGTCAAATAAATCTAAAACTTCTACGCGCCATATTTGATTGTTTTCTTCAACATTTTATGACCTGCGGCAATTTATGCTAAATGTCAAACTATTTGGATGTAGTTTCTATTAATTGTCACTCTTTATCTCTTTTTCTTCCCAGCGCCCTCTATGTATACATACAGACATACAGACATACATACAATACATACATTGACAGATAGTTACTTCTCTCTCTTTATCTCTCTCTCTCCCTCTCTGTCTTTATATGTGTGTGTCTGTGTATCTATTAATCTATGCATTCTTGTTCCTCTCTTTAAATGGTTTTTCCTATCAATTTATCTAACACTTTTTTTTTCTGCCTATCATTCCATTTGCCTCTCTATCTATCTATTTGTCTGTCTGTCCGTCTGTCCATCTTTCTGTCTGCCTATCTGTCGGTCTATCTCTTTACCTATTTACCTTTATCTCTCTCTCTCCCTCTCCCTCTCCCTCTCCCTCTCCCTCTATCTCTCTCTCTAGTCTTTTCTCTCTGTATTCCTTAAATATTTGTATCCCTTCTTCACCCCTCTTTTTCCCCTCTCTTCCTGATGCTGCACCCACCAGCACATTTCATTCTACAAACCAAACCAACCCTCTCATCCCCCCGTCTCTCTCTCTCTCTCTCTCTCTCTCTCTCACTCTCTCTTTCTACTCCTTTCTCTCCATTATGATAAACAAGCCACTTACTTCTTGTTTCCCTTCGTGTGCAATAGGACAGAAAAAAAAAGCTCTCCCAGAAAAAGGAACACCAACAACAATACCAACAACAACAACAACAACAGCAGTACCACTATTATCAAAACAGCAGCAACAACACTTCCACACACAATCCCCCACCACAACCACCTCTATCATCACCACCACCAACAACAACAACAACAACAACAGCAACAGCATGAACATGAACCACAACAACAGTGACAACAAAGATTTCAAGAAAAACAAAACCATTTCTGATAATAATTGTAGAGTATGCTTCGTCTGACGGAGAATTAGCGAAAACTTTAAGCTTCCATATAATAATTGCATCCAGCGATAATAAGAATGATAATACTCATTCAATAAAACAAATTACCTTTTATTCTATTTTTGCCTCTTTTATATATTTTTGTCTATCATTTTTGTTGATTTTTGTGTTTGTGCGTGGTCTTTTCTTTTCTCTTTTATTTATTTTTCTTTTTCTATTACAATCATTGTTGCAATGCAGGGGACACAATAAGGGAGCGTCTATAAGATTAACAATGCTTGCTGGACCTCTTGACCACAGATATGGCTATGAGACCAATTTCCTCCCCATTCAGTCGTAATTAAAGAAAATATAGAGCGTCCGTACTTAATAAAAAAAAAGAGTAATAATATTTTGTTATTATTGTTGCTTTTGGATATTTTATATCAATTTATTTATTTGTTGTTGTTTTTTTGTTTGTTTGTTTTTTTTTTTTTTGTTCGATATCACTCTCGTTGTTTCAAACAAGCAAACAAACAAACCAAAAAATGTCTCCACCATTTTGAAATTTGTCAACGCGATGTCCGCCATTTTGAAATTTGTCAAACAGTGTCCACCAATTTGTTATCTGTTATTTAATGTCCTCAATTTGTCACCCTTGTGGCAATGAAAGAAGTTCATTGAAAGAAACAATATCTCTTACGCCATTCTATTACATTCTCTGTTAGAGTGGCTTCGTTAAATCGTTCGAGCATTGTACTTCTTTTTTTAAAGCACAGGGTGTGATTTAAGGAAAAATTGGTAGCACTTTCTATTTTGGCCGAATGACGACGTAGAGGCTTCTTCAATTATGATGTTGTTGTTTTTGCTGTTTTTTGTTGTTGTCTTACTGCTACTGCTGTTGAATATAGGTAGTCACTCGCGTCAGCTAGATGTAGTAGAGAAATCGCCTTCAAATTTTATTCTCTGTAGTTAAAGTTAAATCGTTAGATGCACCAAAATCAGCCAGCAGTAAAACTCATCTAATGAAAAGCAATTGCTTGCTATAGTAATAGTAATAACACAACAAAAACAACAATAACAACAATGATGATAATAATAATGCAGTACAAGGCATTGGCGCTTCCGCAAACCGCCCTATATACCAGATTTGACACCTGCGGATTTCCATCTCTACCCGAAGATGAAAATGCAGCTCAAAGGCCGCCGTTTTAACACCGTTGTCAAGATCCAGAGCGAATCGCAGAAGGTCCTCGACTCGCTTACAGAAAATGACTTCCAGGTCGGATTCCAAAAGTGGCAGGAACGCTGGAACCGGTGTATCGCTGCGCAAAGTGGCTATTCCGAAGGAGATTAAAAGTTAGGTAAATAAGTTATTTTTCATTAAACATAACCCGTGCAGGAACCTTTTGATATCCCCTCGTGCATATATAAATGAATTTTTATCGCTCAGTTTCCTTCAAGAAAATTCCACTCACAAAATATTGGTCACTTAATCTACAGTAGAAGGCATTGGCTTAAAATGTTCCCAATAAGATCGAACCTGGAAACTCGCTACTGCGAATCGAACATCTTAATCGTTCAGCCATGCTTGTGTTTTGTGTCTATATTGGAAACCATTTTGTTCGAATGTGATGGCAAAATCATGGATTAAACAATAAATGATTTTAAATGATGATTTTAAAGCAGATTGAACATCAAAGAGATGGTATTAACGTTTGTTTAGAATTTTCATCGACATTTTTATGTTAATATTTACAACCTGTTTAGAAATCGCTAAAACACACGAACACATACGTATATCAGTATGTAGGTATGTATGAATGTATGAATGTATATACGTATATATGCAATTATTCATGTGAGTGGATTTGTTTGTAGTATACGGTATATATATCTATATTGGCTACATGCATACATACATGTACATAAATATATTCATGCGTATATCACACACATATATAATACGCATGCAGAGATATAATATACATAAAGATACATACATACACACACACACACACACACACACACACACACACACACACACACACACACACACATATATATATATATATATATATACGTAAATGTCGAACAGTGAACGTACAATACCGCATTGGTGGATAAAGATAGACACACGCATATGTAAATGATATACATATGTATACATTCATGAGCATAAATACCTATATACGTACACGCGTACACTTGCACACGCTCATACACACTCGCACACACACGTAGATATAGGCGCACATATAGACAGAATCATACACTGCACCAGAAGGTTGCCGTTGATGATATTCTGAACGTAGTTATAATCTTTCATTATTATTATTATTATTTTATCCTATTATATTTGATATATATTTAGTGGAAGTATGGAAAGGTGTGAATGGGTTGCGGTAACTTATAACCTGACATCGGAGAGTTATAACCCCTAATGGGATCTTTTTAACATCACTTACATCTGCCTATTCTCAACACTTAGAAAACATTCAAGCGAAAATATGACGAGAGGGAATGAGAACGAGAGACAGACAGACAGACAGAGACAGACACGGAAAGAGAGACTAAGAACGGATAAAGATGATTTTTTTTTTTTCCATTTTAACATTAAAAAAAAAGAAAGAAAATATATATATGTGTGTATAAATATATATATATATATATATATATATTATATATATATATATATATATATATATATATATATATATATATATATATATATATATATATATATATATATATATATATAATGATACCAGCGGGGAAATTGGTGAATCGCAGGAAAAAGAAAAATATTTAAAAAAATATATATATATGGGGAAGTCTAAAAGAAAGAAAATAATTGTTTAATATAATTTTGACTGCTGTTAAAAAACTAAAGAAGCATGAAATATCTCTTGAGTTAACTAAAGCGGAACGAAACGAGACACGCATGCACGCCATTTCAAACATGAATGAACTCGTAAAATTAAGTAAAGAATGGAGTTAGCAAAAAAAAAAATGAGTAAAATCCAAAATAAGAAGACAATGGCAACGAAACGAACTGTTTTTATCAAGTGGGAATAACGAAATGAATTTCAATTCAAATGTATTTATGATGACTGCCATTTTGTTTTTAACTTTTTTTTTTCTCTTTTTCTTTGCGTTTTTATTGATTTATCTATTTAGTTTTTCCTTTTTTTTATATATATATATTTTTTATTTTGGAGGTGTACTTTTCAACAAAATTATCGTGTGCAAGGAAATTCCACGGTGCTGATGCTGTTGCTGTTGTAGCTGCTGCTGCTGCTGCTGCTGCTGTAACTGTTGTTGCTGATGTTTCTGTTGCTGCTGTTGATGTTGTTTTTCTTATTGTTCTTCGTCATCGTTTTCCTTTCTCTTTTTCTTCTTCTGGTTCAATTTTTTTTTTTTACTTGGCAGAGCTGCTCATGTGATTTATCGTTAATTATACACTTTTACGCATACATATACACATAAATACATACTTACACGCACACTTACATATATATATATATATATATAAACGCATAAAGATACACACATATACGCATAACACGCATACATAAACACGTACATGCATACACACATGGACATATACATACCCCCACATGCATATACACATATATATAAATATACACATACATAAACACATACATACATACATGCATACATACATACATACATACATACATACAGCCATATTGCACGCATACACTCAGATACTTATGTTGATGTTTGTTTTTATATAACAACAGTTTAACATTAACTTGAAGGATAAAACAATACTTTTTAATAAAGTGCATATCTCTTTTACTCTTTTACTCGTTTCAGCCATGCAGCTGTGGTCATGCTGGAGCACCACCATGGAATTAACTTTTAGTAGGAAAAATGTTGACTATGATTCCGAAGTCTCGGCTTTCTCGTTTACATCAAACTGGTTGAGGAGAGTAAACCGACAGTTGCTCTCAAACTTTTCTTTAAGTAATAGTAAGTTCCTTAAGTAAATGAGTGTGTGTGTGTGTGTATGTGTGTGTGTGTGAGTGTGTGTGTGTGTGTGTGTGTGTGTGTGTATTTGGGTGTGTGTGTTTGTGTGTATGTGTGTATGTGTGTGCGTGCAATGTTTTTGTTAATTTAGAATTCAAATTTGTAATCCCGCCAAATATTAAGAAGGACTTATCTCCCTTGTAATAATTGTCAACTAGGAGGTGACGACTCTGTGTGTGTGTGTGTGTGTGTATGTGTGTGTGTGTGTGTGCTTGTGTGTGTGAATTCGAAGCAACCTTTTCCTTATAATTCCTTAATGTGGTGGTGGTGGTCGCTACAGTGGTAGTGGTAGTGGTCGTGGTCGTCCTCATCTCCGTCGTCGTGGCAGTCGTGGTGGTGGTGGTAGTGGTCATCGTCGTGGCGGTCGTGGTGGCGGTGGTGCTGCTACTGGTCACAATGGAGTGAAAGAATGTGTAGAGCGTCGGACAAGAGCCGATGCGGTGTTTATCCATATCTCCATTATATTCTGATGTCAATTCCTATCACGGACAATTTGGCCCTTACTCCCAACGCAATCGATAAAAGAAGTACTAGCCAAATAATACAATCGATTATTTCCACGTTTCACCGCTCCTTACACACACACAAACACACACTCACACACACACACACACACACACACACACACACACACACAGAGTCGTCACCTCCTAGTTGACAATTATTACAAGGGAGATAAGTCCTTCTTAATATTTGGCGGGATTGATTACAAATTTGAATTCTAAATTAACAAAATATTGCACGCACACACATACACACATACACACACACACACACACACACACACTCACACATACACACACACACACACACACAGACATATACATATATACGACGGGCTTCTTTCAGTTTCCGTCTACTAAATCAAGTCACAAGGCTTTGGTCGGCCCGAGGCCATAGGAGAAGACACTTGCCCAAGGTGCCACCCATGGGACTGAACCCGAAACCATGTGGTTCGTAAACAAGCTACTTACCACGCAGCCACAAATATCTGTGTATATAAATACATATGTGTACGTGGGTGTGACCCTATGTA
This sequence comes from Octopus bimaculoides, assembly GCF_046866305.1. Lineage (NCBI taxonomy): Eukaryota > Metazoa > Mollusca > Cephalopoda > Octopoda > Octopodidae > Octopus > Octopus bimaculoides. Next base: position 12,461,341 of record NC_142938.1, read on the forward strand.
TGTATGCATGTATCTATCTATCTATCTATCTATCTATCTATCTATCTATCGCTTTATTTATATATATATATATATGGGAGTGTGTAAGTGTGCATGCACGTATGAATATGTGTGTGTTCATGTCTGTGAGTGTGTGTGTGTATGTATGCATGTATGCATGTATGTGTGTATGTGTGTATATATACATTGACGCTGATGAAGGCAACGAAGCGGAAACTTAAAACTCACTGTGGATTTCCTTTTTTTTTTTTTTTTTTTGTTCACGTTACAATTAAAATGTGATATTCCAATTAAATGTATCGGATAATTCTTCAATTAATGTTTACCACTATTTTCGTAAGTAACTATACATCAAAAACAAACATTAATACATACATGTGTGTGCATGTATGTAGGTGTGCGTGTGTGTGTGTCTGCGTGTGTCTGTGTGTGTTTGTGTGTGTACGTGTAAATATATGTTTGTATGCATGGATATAGAGAACGTGAGAGCTTAGATAGAATGCTGTTAGATTTAAACTAGGCGCAATAAGCGTATAGATAGATAGATAGATAGATAGATAGATAGATAGATAGATAGATAGATAGATATGTATAGTCGTATGTAATATACACTAACTCGCATATATATATATGTGTGTATATGTATATATGTGTATACATATATATATATATATACACGTAAACATATACATACATATGTATATATATATATATATATATATATATATATATATATATATATATATATATATATATATATATCATATATATATATATATATATATATATATATATATATATATATACATATATATATATATTATATATATATATGATATATATATATATATGATATATATATATATATGATATATATGTATATATATATATATATATATATATATATATATATATATATATATATATATATATATATATATATATATATATATATATATATATATATATGCTCCCACACGAGCATGTACATACAGACACAACGTCATTGCGTGTTGTGCATTCAAGCAGCGCTGTATTCGGGTTTTACATTTTAGCACCCCAGGGGCGAAAACCTGATACTTAGTCCGACTCACTAACTTTCTAGGAATATATATATATATTCTTGTATTTAGTCGAAAGAAATCCTTATAATGCCAAGAACGTAATTGGATGAAACCTTTTTTTTCTTTAGCATCACACGCACACATGTGCCTACACATTCACCCACACACATACACTTACACGCACACACACACACACACACACTCACACACACATACGTATGTGTGCGTGTGTCTGTGTAACTGCTATTGCTTTTATTCTTTTCTTGGAATACGAGACATTTGCCGCATTTCTTGAGCATAATTCCGTGGACATTTCGAAATTAGCAGACAGATGTCAATGAAACATAATCTTCAATATAAGAGTTCTCAGCCGTCCTACCTTGCCCCCCATCCCTACCCCTACCCCCACCTCGCTCCCATCAGTTCCGATATCATGCCATACCGTTATTGATTTAGCCATAATATAACTATAGAAATGAAATTACGAATTTCCGTGAAAAATTCCTCTTTGCATTTAACAGGCTTTCCTGAATTCTGACATTTCTGCGAAAACGGAATTATAATTTCTTGTATAGAATTAGAAAGGAGGCTTGAGTTGTATTATCTTCTTATTTATTTATTCGTTTATTTACTTATTTATTTCAGCACTATAAGGTTGGCTAAGTCGGTTGACACCTTTCACTTGCAAGAAAATCTTCATAATCCAGTACTACAAAAGAAAATTAATATCCAACCTACTTTTCTTTTTTTTTTTTTGTTGACTTTCAAATCCAATAGGATTTTATTTGGATAGACGACAATAGAGAAAATAATATTTATAAAGTTTTTTGTTATTTGTCACAAGGACAACAGATGAAGTAGGTAGCATTGTAAGGATCTATTCGAAAAAAAAATCTATAGAATGTGGTGTTACGTAGAATTGATTATAGAAAAGTCCAAACCTGGAATATAAAACTATACAAAGGATATAAGCTTAAGCATGCCAATATTGGTAAATAACTAATTTAGGGTAATCAAGGAATATCACTGATTAGCAGTAGCAACTTATGTTCTCCGGTCTGCAGACGCAAGCTTAAAGTAGGTCCATTTACCAAACATTCTCACCAAATTTTCAGCAAATTTTACTGGAGTGCAAGAATGCCCACAGCTCTTCACTCTCGCTCCACGACCCAGCTGGAACTTAGAGAAGAAAATGAGTCTTATATTAAGCTGAAAGAGTCAGTCCTCAGTTTATACAATCTTATCAACCACATAATCTGTTTGCTCTAGCCACTTAGCCACTGGTTTTCAACCATTTGTTGCCTATTGACTTTTCGATTCTTGTTTTACTCCGGTAAACCCTCATAGCCATCCAAAGTTTTTAAAACTGTATTATATTTTTATAATTAATTGTTATTAATATTTGGTGTACTGTAACAATAAAAGCAATTTCTTGCTAATAAATTTTAACCAAAAATTTTACATAGAGTACTATCAAATTGGTTAATTTGCACTATTTTGGTAATTAAATACTATTATACTCTGGAGGGAATTAAATACTATTATACTCTGGAGGGAATTCTCTAAGACTTATTGGTTGACTCCTTTGTCTGATTTCAAAATTGCCGGCAACTCGAAAGGAAGCATGAATTATTTCCGTATTTTGAATCACCACATGCTCAATATTTCCATTTGTAAGATTTTGTATACCAATATTATTATTATTATTATTATTATTATTATTATTATTATTATTATTATTATTATTATTATTATTATTATTATCATTATTATTATTATTTATATTGAGTAAGGTAGCAGTGCATGCCTTCAAAGTGACACTGGGGTACAATTATACAAAGCCCAGTATACACATCATGACTACCCGTCTGATAAGGGTACATCAGACTACCTGTGTGATAAGGGTACACCAATTTATTTTACAGAAATGTTATCATCTGTTGGTATTGATACATCAATTAGAAAGCATTTTTTTTAAAAATGATCTCTGATAACTATATCTGGCCTATTGGCCTTAATTTCTCTTTGTATGCCATGCATATATCCCTTCTTTTCCATTGTATACAATATATATAAACCCCCAGACTTTATGTCTGTCTTTGTATTGTTCCCCT
>NC_142938.1:12469518-12477018 GCF_046866305.1 Octopus bimaculoides
TATATATATATATATATATATATATATATACACACACATGTATATATATATATATATATATATATATATATATATCTTTACCATTTCCTTCTCTCCACCCCCCTCTTTCTTTCTTTCTTTCTTTCTTTCTCCCTATCTCTGCTTCTTGCACAGTCTTCCATTTACTCGTCTCTGCCTTGCGGGTCAACAGTTCCCGAATCGTCTACAATGGCGATCTGTGTTAAATGGGATCATCGCAGCTGTTACAACATTGGCCTGAATTATTGGCCATCGATGCATTTAACACTAGCTTGGAGGTAGAAAGAAATAAAGAGAGGGGGCGAAAAGGAAGAAGAAGAAGAAGAAGAAGAAGAAGAAGAAGAAGAAGAAGAAGAAGAAGAAGAAGAAGAAGAAGAAGAAGAAGAAGAAGAAGAAGAAGAAGAAGAAGAAGAAGAAGAAGAAGAAGAAGAAGATGATGATGATGATGATGATGATGATGATGATGATGATGATGATGAAGAAGGAAGGAAGGAAGGAAGGAGAAGGAAAAGCCGTTGAAGAAGACGGAGTAGGAAGAAAAACTAGTAGAAAAAAAAAGGACAAACAAAAGTGGAGAAATAATTAAATAGAAAAAAAAAATTAAAAAATCTTTAGCTAAGGAGCAGCAGAGAATATTTAGCAAATTCTTTACTGCCATTTCTCCAAGAGCTATACAATAATAGTATATTAGCTAGACAAGAAAATGAAATAATTCAGGAATTTTTTTTTTTCATTTTATGTTATTCTATTTCATTTTATTTTGTCTTGTTTATTTATTTATTTGCAACCAAACCTTAAGCCGTGTATCAGCGCGATACACTCTGCCAATATGGATCCGTTGAGATCACCGTCGTAAACCTGCTTATCTGTTCCTTTTTTTCTTCTTCTTCTTCTGTTCTCTTCTGTGTCAGTATGGGGTGGTTGACTAGGTTATTGTGTAGTGTATACTTGAGTGCATGTGTGTGTGTGTGTGTGTGCGTGAGTATGTATGTGAGTATTTCCACTGCCTAAGGGAATCCAGCAGTTGTCTTTTGTAATCTATATCATGTCTTAAGATGGCGCATTCTTCCTTCTTTCGCATTCTCTCTCTCTGTCTCTCTCCGTGTATCTCTCTATTTATCTATCTATTTATATTTCTCTCCCTCTCTTTCTCCCCTTTCTCCACCTCTCTCATACACATACACACAATTTTTTTTATTTTCTCACCATTTGGTGGTGCTTAGTTGTGTTATATCCGGCGGTTTTCACTTTTCGATCAGACATGGCGATGCAGAATTGTTCATTTTTGTATTTTTTTTACCCCTGCAACGAAATACAATATCGATAATACAATAATGTGACTATAAAAGGTGTCGAAATGGAGGAGTTAGGTTCCGTTGTATATAACATCCCAACTTACATTCCGTTACATAATTGGACGAGGAAGCAATTGACCTCATAACAACCGAAGTGTTATCGGATGAAAACAAAAGGAACACTTTTTTACTTTATTTTCTTCTTTTACTTTCTGCTTTTTTTTTGCTGTTGTTATTGTTGTTTCTTTCATACTTTAGGAGAGGAAAGCGCAATGACCATCACTTTTTTTTTTTTTTTTGTAGATTATTCAAGACGTTTGGTGATAAGATACAAAGGAGTCATCTGCAGGCCAGAGACTTGATAACTGAATGAATGCTTGCAACATAGTTAGTATGGACATGCCAAAGATACCCAAGGGCCAGACAATCGTGTTAAATCAACCGAGAGGTTAATTTTTGGTTTACATACCGTGTATATGTATACTCTATCCGAACCTCTTCTGCGCAATATTCGTCAACTTGGTTTCAGTCACAGAGCTCAGGTCGACAAAACATTTTGCTGGAAAACATTTGTCGAAGTTACTACGCATAGGCGCACCCTTTGCTGTATGGTAAGAAGCTTGCTTCCCAATCACATGGTTCCGGGTTCAGTCTTACTTTGTGGCACCTTCAACACGCCTTGAGAGATTTTTTTCTCCACGGTAACTGCAGTGTATTTTGCCTTTAGCAGTTGAAATATGTGACAAACATATTTCAACTGTACCTAAATTCTGCTCATACCTAAACACTGCTTTGCGCCAATGCTTCGTTAATTAATTTGATCTGGCGATCTATTAGCAAAAGCTAATTAGGTCATTTTATCTAAACTGGAACGCAAGGTTTCCACGCTCATACTTGAACCTTTTGTGTTTCTATAATATCATTTACTTTTATTCATTCTCGAACTTGCTGGGCATATAACAACATATTATATGTATGTATGTATGTATGTATGTATGTATGTATGTATGTATGTATGTATGTGTGTGTGTGTGTGTGTGTCCTTGTGTCAGTGTCTGTCCCTCCATTATCGCTTGACAACCGGTGTTGGTGTGCTTACGTCCCCGTAACTTAGCGGTTCGGCAATTGGACCCCGATAGAATAAGTAATTGGCTTAAGAAAGAAGTTCTGGGATCGATTTGTTCGACTAAAACCCTTCAAGGCTGTACCCCAGCATGGCCGCAGTCAAATGAGTGAAACAAGTAAAATAAAAGCAAAAAAAGAAAGAGAGTGGACTCGAAACCGGAACTTCACGATTGCAAATCGAAATTCTTAACATCACAGACATGTTAGGGCCCAATGGTCGTGTCCAGTATTTGAATACATCACTGAGCATAATTGTAGACATAAATTGGCGGAGGAAGCAGATCATACGATGAGCTAGCTCAGCGTCGTTCATGGACTGAACTCAGTGCCGTATGGAGCAAGCAGGAACAGATGGCAGAAATATGTCTGTTGTAGTTTCGTATTCTGAAATAAGCGTAATAATGATTATTAACGATATGCGAGTGAAGCCAAAATAATTCGCCATTGCAATATATATGCGTATGTATGCGTATATACGAAGATGTCAATGTGTGTCTGTCTCTGTGTGTGCATGACTGCTGGTATGTGTTCGTCTCTCTATTTCTGTTCGTGTCCAAATTTCTGTATAAAGAAAAAATAACAAAACAGTGGTATGTCAAAGACTTTGTTTTAACGATTCTATATGAGTATTAATTGATGAAATAAGGTACCGGGGTTGAGAGGAGCCACTAAAATGTTTGAACAGTATGTCCTAGAATGGCAACAAGCCAGTGAAACCAAAGGACGCCTGGAAGACTATATATATATATATATATATATATATATATAGATAGATAGATAGATAGATAGATAGATAGATAGATAGATAGATAGATAGATAGATAGATAGATTTAATATATACATATGTGTGTATGTGTACGTATATATATATTTATGTATATATTAAAAGGTGGTGCTCCAGCATGGCCGCAGTCAAATGAGTGAAACAAGTAAAAGAATAATATATATATATATATATAATTAGAATTATTTATTCATGGGAGACAGATATGTTCATAGCTGCATGAATATATAGAGATACATAAAATTATGTATGTTTATACGTGCATACAAATATCCAAACACGTCTCTGTACACACACATACACACACACATACACACACAGGAACACACGCACGCACACACACACACACACACACACACAAATACACGCGCACACACGTATATATACATCTTGTCGTATAGAGGAAAAGTTACAATTAATAAACCGTACATTCACAACCACTAGTGGTTTGTCTATATTCACAAAAAATTATTTTCACTACATCAATTTGTATGTAGCCTCTACAACGGACGGGGCTTATAAAATATGGATGTACAGACAGACACACACACACACACACATGCACATCATTTGTGTACAGACACACACATACGCGCGCATACATTTGTATATGTAATTATATATTATTTATATATATATTATACATACAAATTATATCATATATACATACACGTATACATGCATATACACAGAGAAAGCTAGAAAGAGGGAGGCATACATATAGACATATTTGATTGAACGCCACGCATCCATTTTCAAGTAAGTTTTTCTATATATGTCTATATATATATATATATATATATGGGGGGGTGTATGTGTGTGTGTGTGTGTGTGTATGTATGTATGTATATATGTATGTATGTATATATACATATGTATATATATGTATATATATACATATAATGATACGTGTATTTACATAATATTTCTAAATACACACACATATATATGTATACATAGAAACATACGTGCACACATGCATATACATGTACATAAATGCATCCCCATACATATATGCATACGTACAATACGTGCATGCATGAATACATACATACACACAAACATACATACATTTATACATACATATACACATACACAACCATATACATGCATACACACACATAGACACAAGCATACATACGCACACACATACATAATACATACATGCACACATACACACACACGCACACACATACATACACACATACATACATACATACATACGTACACACATACAAGCAGCCATATACGTTTTCCTCATTGATTAGAAATGGCACTGTCAAAAGGTCACTGATAGCGTAATAAATATCAACACATAAACACATCGCAGCACCGTGGCCTGCGTTTGCCAACACCCCCAATTCCCATGCTGAGCTCCATGTTGGTTTGCCATTAGAGCATCAATACACAGCATGGTCCAGCGATAAATACTGATATAACTCAATTACACACATTTACTAGTGTTATGATAACACTAACCAGATTTATGTATTCATCATGGTGTAAGCCCTATCTAATTATACTCTGTTTAAGTTAGATGTTATTCTGATTGCTGTTGTTATTGATGGCTCTGTTTATATTATTGGTTTCTTCACACACACACACACACACACACACACACACACACACACATACACACATACATACACATACACACACATACACACACACACACACACTCTTTCTATGTCTCTAGGTCTCTTTCTTTCCTTCTGTCTCTCTCTGTATTTCTATCTCTTTTTCTTTATATATATATATATATATATATATATATATATATATATATATGTGTGTGTTGTATATTTGTGTAAATATAATCGGGTGCGTATGTGTATATAAAAATAAATATAATCATTTATATATATATATATATATATGTGAATGCATATAAATGTGTACATATACATTTATATATATATGCATGTGTATATGTAGGTATATATATATATATATATATATATATATATATATATATATATATATATATATATATATATGTGTGTGTGTGTGTGTGTGTGTGTGTGTGTGCGTGTGTGTGTGTGTGTGTGCGTGTGTGTGCGTGTGTGTGTGTGTGTGTGTATATATATATACCTACATATATAAATTCTTGTATGCATATATATACTTATATACACATATATAAGTGTAAATAAATATAGGGATGGTATTATTAAAATACCATCACGAGTGGTAAGCGAATTACCAGCCGTACAGGCAAATTACTAAAAAATATACATCCAATATTAGATATGTACATATATACACAAGGGTACTACGTGAGTACCTATATCGCTAAAAATAGAAGTCAAAAAATATTTCTGTACCATCAAGTAGTCACAAATCTATTACAGACATGATAGAAAAATGTATTTATATATATATATATATATATATATATATATATATATATATATATATATATATATATATATATATATATATATATACATATATACATATACATATATACGTATATACATATGTTTACATATATATGTATGTATGTATGTATGTATATGAATGTATATGCATATATATATATATATGCATGTATATTATTTATTTATACATTCGTACATATATACATAATAGAAACAACACACAGAGATTCCCAGTCATATATGAATGTACGGATGTCTGTGTATGTATGTCTGCATAGCTATTACGGTACATGCATGCACATACACATACATCCACAATTATATGTTTATGTACATATGCACGTATATATGTGCGTGTGTGTGTGCGCATGTGTGTATCTGTTATATATATATATATATATATATGTAGACACATATACATTCATATAGATATGTATATATGTATATGTATATATATATATATATATATATATATATATATATATATATATATATATATATATATATATATATATATAAATATATATATATGTGTGTGTGTACATATATATACATACATACCTGTCTGTGTTTGCGTGTGTATTTGTGTGTGTGTGTGAGTGCGTTTGTGTGCGCGTGTGCGTGTGTGTGTTTGTGTGTGTTTGTGTCTGAGTGGGTGTGCGCACGTGTATTTGTGTGTGTTTGTCTGTGGTTGTGAGCGTGCGCGTGTGTGCGTGTTTCTTTTTGTTTCCCCCACCACTGACTGACAACCGTTGCTGGTTTATTTATGTCCCGTAACTTCGGCAAAAGACAGTAAGAAATAATACTGGAGGGTTGTCAATCTGTCGACTAAAACCCTTGAATGCGGTGCCCCAGCATGGTCGTGGTCCAATAACTGAAACAAGGAAATGATGAAACAGCCCCCGAAAATTTGGTAAGCACGGAATTTATTGATGAAATCGACTTATTTTATCGACCTCGGGGGGATAAAAGGCAACGTTGCCCTCGGCGAGATTTGAATGCAGAACGTAGCGAGGCAGCATGAATACCGTAGGGCTTTGCGACCAACACTCTGACAATTCTGCCAATCCACAAATAAAAAAATAATAATAGAATCGATAGTTATTCCAACTATGTGGTGCGCTATCTATCGCCATTATCCGGTGTTATTCATCGTGTTGAAGTCTATAATGGAGTCTTATTTTCTTTAGATTTGCAGATAAACACGGCAAATAGGAATCGGATGTTGCTTGAACATGTCCGAAAATGGGATTTCGCTTAAAAGGAAGAAGAGAAACCCCAGAAATGGCGTGGGTTTAAAACCATCGTAGTAGAATGAATATTTTTCCAATATGGCAGCTTTAATCTTTTATTTCCGTGAGTTTGAAATAATAATTTCCACGTAAAGTTACTGCGTAACAAAATACCATGACTTTACGAATGTCAGATTAACTCACTTTGTGTTCATTTATTTTTCAATTTTCTCGGAATTTTCTCGAAAGTCCAAATGTTCGTGATAAATACGTTTTATGACAGGTGTATTGCCTATTACGAGTACGTTACCGAAATGCTGAAGTTGGGTGGGGTTTGTGCACGATTGCTTCATCTACTAGAAATAGCAGCATAATTTTTACACAATTGCCGAAAACTACACGCTGTAAGAATAGTCCCGGATATATAAGAAAATATGGAATGGTCACGGTTAAAACTTTGGCCGATATAGGCGTTTATGACTAAGAAACATTTGCAGCTTAATAAATTTCGCGGTGGACGCATTGTCTACGCACTGCACTTCCGCGGAGACGATAGAGGAGACTTTGTGAAGCCTCTCGATCAACAATAAATAATTAGTTTTCTTTCAAATCCAAAACCGATCGTTAACTAAACGTACATATATAATTCAATTTAGTCCTAGAT
>NC_142938.1:12482018-12484518 GCF_046866305.1 Octopus bimaculoides
ACGGACAAAATGCCGGCAAGCATTTCACGCTAACATTTCTGCCAACACGCGTTACAAATTTCTCATGTAGATATAAATGCCAAAAGTATCGTTCGTTCATCGAACGAACTCCAGTCTATAACTGAATTTTCTGTTGACTACGGTATCATTACTGGCAATCGAACTCCAATTATGATTTATGTATGAAAAAGTAGTGTTTGTAAATGAAGTGTGAATCATTTAAAGAATACATTTTCTTGATGGTGGACGTCAGTACAGAGAAAAATATGGAGTTGGTTTTGGAGTCGTTAAAACGTTGAATAGAATGACTTGTGTCACTTTTGTCGGTGCTCTATGATCTCGGTTCAAATCCAGCCGATGTTAACCTTACCATATATTTTTTCGGGTTCGACAAATAAGGTACCATTTAAGTGCGCTGCATTGATGAAATTGTAAGAGTACCAAAGGGAATGCCATTGCGCTCTTGCTCGGCACAAATTCCATTTCCTTTCAACCGACCACCGTGAGCAGGAAACAACCTTTTCGCCAGTCAATTGGAGAGAAAGAAATAATGAGAGAGAAAGTTAATAGGTAAGAGGGAGAGACAGAGACAGAGACAGACAGACAGACAGACAGGCAGGCAGGCAGGCAGGCAGGCAGACTGACTGACAGAAAGAGACAGAGAGTGAGTGATAGTATACAAGATTATCATTGATGAGCGCTTTCCTCGTCCTAAAGAAGGCGGAAGCGGAAATTATACGGCAGCATTTTTACAAAATTAGATAAAGACTGCTATGTCAGATGTAGTGACGCGCTGATCACAGCAGCATGTCAGACAAATCCAAGCAAATCATATATATATATATATATATATATATATATATATATATATATAATAAAGAAGTTTTTAGGAAAAAAGGATATTACACTGCCGATGGGACTCGAACGCCATGTTTGCTATTAAGCCGTATACTCCTGCTAACAACTACACCAAAGTAAGATCAGAAGGTCTACTGTCCAAATTACTAGTCTTAACCTAACTGCATAAAGGAGCACTCCGTCGGTTGCGACAATGAGTGTCCCAGCTGATACGATCAACGGAACAGCCTGCTCATGAAATTAACGTGCAAGTGACTGAGCAATCCACAGACACGTGTACCCCTAACGTAGTTCTTAGGGAGACTCAGCGTGACACATAGCGTGACAAGGCCGGCCCTTTGAAATACAGGTACTACTCATTTTTGCCAGCTGACTGGACTGGAGCAACGTGAAATAAAGTGTCTTGCTCAAGGACACAACGCGTCGTCGGGAATTGAACTCACGGCTTTACGATCGTGAGCCAAATGTCCTAACCACTAAGCCACGCGCCTAACTGCCTAAACTTATACATACAAACATACCAAGGGTATTTTAACATATATACACGGACATACACAATATGTATACATACATACAAATATATGCATATATATATATATGCATGTATTATATATGTATGTATGTATGTATGTATGTGTGTGTGTGTGTATGTATGTACATATTGTTTGTGAAAATAAAAGCTGTAAATGTGCGTAGATCTTCATAACTGTCATCGTGTACAGAAAAGAAGGCGAGAGTATAACAGCAACCATTTGGTTATAAACAGAATAGCGTTAAACCAAAAAGCTATACGTATAAATATATGTTACTTTAGAGGCAAAAGAAAATTTCTTTGGTATGATAAATTCTTTGTGAACTGAAGAGTTTCCAAAGAGTGGAACTCTCCACATAAACAGATGCAATATTCACAATGAAGAATATTCCGATTAGCTTAATTATTTCAGGATGTAGTGCCAGACAACCTTTTTGCCTCGGAGCTTAAAATATTATACGTCATCGAAGATTTCGTTGACAACAATGACAGGTAAAGAAAAAAAAAAACCTTCACTGTTATCGTTTTTTCGTTAAGCTAAAGGCCATTTTTGTCTCTGTGTGTCTTATATAAGTAGGGTGAACCGGGAGAACAAGTAGATTTTAGGGAACCCCTATTGACGGTCACTAATGAGAAACAAGGAGAAAGATAGATGGACAGATAGATGAATAGAGAAAAAGAAATAGAGGAGAAGTCAGAGGAGAACGAGAAAGAGCGAGAGAGAGGCGGTATACAAGTTGATCATTGATAAATGCTTCCATCATCTTAAAAACGGCGGAAACGGAAATTATATGGTAGCATTTTTATGAAATTAAAAGTGCCTCAGTTCTTGGGTTGCAGATTAAGTACGTAGTTGCATACCTTACCTAATTACGGATCTTACAGCATAGATGTATATGTGTGTGTATGTGTGTGGTGAGACAGAGAAGGAGAGAGAGAAAGAGAGATAGAGAGAATAGAAAAGAGAGAGAGAGAGAAAGAGAGATAGAGAGAATAGAAAAGAGAGAGAGGGAAAGAGAGGGTAAGAGAAAGAGGAAATCAAAGTTTGCTAAAATGGGCCTACATCTAATATACACATTCTTTCGACGTGTGTAGATTTTACAATCCCGA
>NC_142938.1:12492018-12497018 GCF_046866305.1 Octopus bimaculoides
GTAGATAAATGCTTACACACATACATACACATACGTACATATACGTATGTATGCATGTATGTATGTATGTATGTATGTTTGTATGTATGTATGTATGTATGTATGTGTGTGTGTACGTACGTAATTATGCATGCACAAACATACATCTATGCACATATACATACAAACTATCCTCAGATTGAAATGATAATAAAAATATTTGTTGAATACTTGCATTGCGAAGGCGTTAAAATGGCGGCAGGCTAAAATAAACATTAGGCTGAACATTTTTGCATAGCATTTTTTTGTTACCTAAATCTATTTACTTTCATACAACGAACATTATAAAGTGTGAAATTAATTTTCTTTTCTCAATAGAAATTGAAATATTAAGCGAAATTTTGTCAGCGTGTGACTTTTTCAAAAGATATACTCACGTGCACACAGATATGGAAAGATATGCAAAAATGCACATACATATACACACATACGCATAGGTTCACAAACATATGTACGCATATTGGAACATACACACGAACATACACAGATACGCTCTTTGTTATTACACACAAACATATAAATACCTATATATAGGCACGACCAACCATATATACATATTTATACGTATATATATGTATGCGCGGAGGCGCAAAGGCCCAGTGGTGAGGGCAGTGGACTCGCGGTCGTAGGATCACGGTATCGATTCCCAGACTGGGCGTTGCAAAGGAAAATACTTAAAGCTTCACGAGGCTCCGGCAGGGCCTGGTGGCGAACCCTGCTGTACTCTTTCACCACAACTTTCTCTCACTCTTTCTTCCTGTTTCTGTTGTACATGTATTTCAAAAGGCCAGCCTCGTCACACTCTGTGTCACGCTGAATCTCCCTGAGAACTACGTCTATGGAGTGCTCAGCCACTTGTTCGTTTATTTCACGAGCAGGCTGTTCCGTTGATTGGATCAACTAGAACCCTCGTCGTCGAAACCGACGGAGTGCCGTAATAGTATGTAATAGTAATAGTAATATGTATGCATACATACATATATATATATATATATATATATATATATATATATATATATATATATATATATATATATATATATATATATATATATACATATACATATACATATATATATATACTTGGAACTGAATGCGTGGCGTTCGATTATCCTGTTTTTGTAACTACTGTAACCATCCGTAAAATCCCAAATTTCATTTAATTTGCTTTGCTTTGCGGGAAGGACTGTTTTAAGGAAGTCGCGTCTTGTCCCCACCTTCAAAACGCCGAGTGGGTAAAACAGGGGACAACTGATGAAGGGATCGTTCATTATGTTGCCTGTCGCGTTTCTCTATTTGTTTCTTTCGTTATCCGAAAAAAAAGTTCGTTTTCCATGTTTTTGTTTTTCTATATTCTCGTTTTTCATTTTGTTCACCTTTTTTGACGCCCCGTACCCATATATGCATGTATATATATATACATATATATGTAGGTATGTACATATATGTATGTATGTATGTTATTATGTATGTATGCATGCATATATTATATTATATATACTATATATATATATATATATATATATATATATATATATATATATATATATATATATATATATATATATATATATATATATATATATATATATATATATATATATGTGTGTGTGTGTGTGTGTGTGTGTGTGTGTGTGTGTATATATATATTCCATCTATACATAGTGGGAGAGAGGAAGGGAGACAGACAGACAGAGACAGACAGAGACAGACAGGTAGACAGACAGATAGAGGGATGATCGTTTAACGGTCACAAGGTGTTCGAATGCTGATTTAAGACAGCTTTATAAATTTTACAGTTTCATGAGCTATCATTAACACTCACCAAAGACACAATTTACTTTTCATCACATATTTATTTCTTTATTCGATTGAGCCTCCAGTTGATGCTTGCTGGTTTTATATTTTACTATACATAAAACCAAATGTTGAGTTGCAATATAGGTTTGTGAGTTTATGCTTACCTGTGTATATAATACGTTTATATATAAAATAATAATAATTTTTTGGAATGTGTTCTTGAGACACTGATAAACCTAAAAATAATAGCTTGCACATATTGGGTATGAAAACTTCCTTTTCTACACAAAATGTCGAAGGCTTCCCATGGAACTCAAACCCACATCTCTCACTCGCATAAAAATTATTCTACATTCTCTTCAAAGTTCATAAAACCCTATGATTTCAACAAAATAATATTATCATTGGTAAGAATAAAGTTTCGAAAACGGATTGTGTAACTCAAAGGATGTCTTTGGTACAATAGTAGAATGCCTGTCATGTTAACAGGGGTTGTCAGTTCAAGTATCACGACCAGCTGTCAACAAAAATGCCTTTCAGCACAAACTTTGCAGTCTGGTATTTATAATATATATATTTCAAAGTTGCGAAAAAAAACAAACAAAACAACTGATAAGAAATTCAGAAAGAATTTATTAAAATTGATTAGATGAATATAATATATATATATATATATATATATATATATAAAACAGAAACACAGAAATACGCTTATATACATGCATAAATATAAATATATATATATATATATATATATATATATATATATATATTCTCTAACAACAAAAATAAACAGGAAAAATCAGCAATATTTTATCCCAGTGTATTGTAATAAATAGATATACTCAGTGTGAGAGACATTAACAATTAGATACGGCGTTATCTCAATATAGCAGATATATATATAATATATTGTCAGACATCGGGTGAAGTCACGTAACTATGAAGAAACACAAACAACAAACAACAGACGCCACAAAAGAAACTGTGTGTCTGTAATTACCCTTGTATACACCAGTAGCACAACAACAACAACAACAACAACATCAACAACAACAAAATCGACAACGGCAACAACAAACACTATGGCTGCTGGTGCTGTTATGCTGCAATGACAATATCGTATCTTTGAAAATTGGTTGACTGCACCCGAAATCATGGATCAGGAATGCTATCAGAGCGTTTGTTTGTATGATTTAGAAGCCATGATATAATGTACATATACATATACATATACATACATATATATATATATATATATATATATATATATATATATATATATATATATATATATATATATATATATATATATATATATATATATATATATATATATATACATATATATATACATTTATATATATATATATATATATATATATATATATATATATATATATATATATATATATATATATATATATATATACATATATATATACATTTATATATATATATATATATATATATATATATATATATATATATATATATATATGTACGTATATGTATAAATTTACAAGCCTGTATGTACTTCTTATGTGTATGGATTTTATGCGTGTACATAACACACACACACACACACACACAACACACATAATGCGTATATAAAGGTTAATACTCATATATGTATACGGTCTATAAACTCTGGTGACATTCTATACATTTATATATGTATACACACACACACACACACACACATATATGTATGTGTGTCTGTGTGTGTTTGTGTGCTATATTTTCTTTGAGCAAGCCTGCGTGTTACTGCATTTATACATATGTATGTCTCCATGTTTATATGTATGTTTTGTGCTGGTGTGTATATGTTCTCTGTATATATGTGTGTGTGTCAATGCGTGCATGCATGTATGTGTCGGACCGTAACAATTGCTAAATGGTTGTTTTTATAGATCTACAAATGTGTCGAAAACAGAGATTAACGATAAGACATCAAAGGAGCGATTATACGCTGCTTTTATGATACTTTCTGATAGAGGGCTCCACATCACCTCTTCACATTTCCACCGGATATCCGGTTTGATATTGGGAAATATTGATAACTACAATGAGGATATTTTTATTGTTAAGAATGACTAAGAAATGCATCTGTACATCGAATAAACGTATATATGCATGCAATATACACATACACACATCCAGTCACACACGCACGCACGCACATGTGCATGCAGACGCACATACACTCGCACGCACACACACACACATATACATACTTACGTACAAATACATACATATTCATATATATATACATGCATACACATGTGCATATATACACATAGATATGTATATATTTATATACACATAATTATATGGTTATACATGCACATATGTAATATATATATATGCATATATATATATATATATATACATTTTATATATACATATATATGTATGTATATGTGTATATATATATGCATATATATCTGTATATATATATATATATATATATATATATATATATATATATATATATATATATATACATATATATATATATATACATATTTAAACACGTGTGTATGTATATAGATACACACATATATACATACCTACTTACATACATACATACATACATACATACATACATACATACATACATACATACATACATACATACACAGACATGCAAGTATCTACGTACGTTGCATCATTCAACCATACGAAGATATCTAGTGTTTTATGATGATGCGTGGTGCAAGTACTGTTTTACGTTTTCAGCAATGCAAGAGTTTATACGAGCCTTTATAGACGGACATTTTAATGGCCGAACGCGAAGATTAAGAGATAAACAAAATCAAAGTTTTCCTCAATCAATAGCGGAAATGGTGGTTTATTGAAGCCTGGTTTGGTTTCACTCTAAGATTACGGCGATAACGTACTCAATGTGACTGAGCTGATATTGTTTTATATTCGAGAGAACCGGAAGTCGGAAACAATGATGACCTTGCCTCACCTATAGATCTTTTAGTACAATGTATATATGTTTGATATATGTTTGTCATAATTTACCTGTATAAGGATATGTGAGTGTGTGTGTGAATCTGTGTATATGTGTGTGTGCATGTATACATATAAATATATAGCTGTATGCGTATATGTCTGTGTATGTGTGTGTGTGTAACATTTAGTGTAAGTTT
>NC_142938.1:12514518-12517018 GCF_046866305.1 Octopus bimaculoides
TTTATTTATTTATTCATTTTTTTTTAATTCATTTTGCCATTTAGCTCCGTCTGAAGTAGTAATCTAAAGTTTCTGCGATACCCTTCCTGACCAATTATTTTTTTTTTCCTTTTTACATGTATTGATGTCTAGTTCATTAATTCTTAAGTATTTGTATGTCTGTGTTTGGTATATTTCTCTTATCTCAGTTTCTTTACCAAGTATCATATTAATGTATTTTTATTGACTTTCCTCTCTTTAAGTTTGCCTTATCACATTTTTCTAAATCTAATTTATATCATAACAATTCTTTTGATGAATCTGTATACTGTCTACAATACAGTTTCTAGTCGCTTATCATACGATTTTGCGGTCATCCATACACAAAAGTTGGTTGAATGTCCTCCCAGTATCATTTTGTATGATCTTGTTTAGCACAATATTTAAATGCATTAACGCCAAACCAGAAAAGGAATGACAATAAAGAAACCTGTTGGAATGTTTCTTTTCTGTGAGAGAATCCATTTTCATAATTAACTCCTTGGTTTTTATCTTCAGGTTTGTTTTCTCGATTTTCAAGATGTGGTTGAATTACCGGCTTTACTGATATTATCTTGCTCATGGCTAACAGATTTAGAATTCAGGTGTGGAGAACACTGACAAAAGCTTCTGCAATGCCCAAATGTTCTATCTCCTATTATAGTTTTGTTGATCACTAACTGGTTGTTACAACCACAAGGATTTCGAAGCATTTCCGGACGTTAAATCTATATCGGTGATGCGAAACCTCAACCGCTAGATGATTGCTCAGACACTACAAGTGAATCACGACAGTTTTATATGATCGATCAATTAAGCAACAAATCAGCGCGGAGCTATGGCGTGATGTTGCTTCCTAGAATGTTCTTTCTTGTACTCTTGCTTTGTCTCTTGTACCATTGCTTTGTCCCTTGTACCCTTGCTTTGTCGATCAATTAATCACAAAGTGTTGAAAGCGGCTGAGAGATATGTGCCTTCACTCTTGCCATCAGACGGTTCCACACATTTACGCAGACGATCGAATGCAGACGACCAAATGCTGACTGCCAAGTGCGGACGCTCAAGGACGTCTGGTGTCGCAGCTGACTTCGTATTTTGGGGGATTAACAGAATGTTGTCACGCAGGTAACTTTCTATAATTTCAGAGCAACTTGTCTCTCTCTCCCTGTCAGCAAATGCTGTTCATTGTAAATAACCAACACCCAATATCTTTATGTCTGACAAAATATATTTCAGTTAAATGTTCGCGGGTTTGCTTCAGTTATTATTTATGCAGTGTACGAAATATATCTTCATTAACCCAGTACCTACCAGTGATCTCATATGAGATCACTTAAAAATTACAAATTTCGTAATTATCTGTCAATATTTACATATATCTAACCTTTTTGCTATATCTACTAGGTATATTTCTCTGATACTCAAATGAGGTTTGCTAATTTTTCACCCAATATCTCGCTTATTTCTATTTAAAATGTTATTTTGATCATTCCAGCGTATTTCTAAGGCTGTTTTATGCTAGAAATCAAAGTTTCATAAAAAAAATTCCAGTTAATAGAATTATGGGAGGTAATGGGTTAACCAACTCAAATCGAGCGACAAACAACCTCGAAGCAAATTCTTTTAGGTAATCATTTTTTCCCCATATTATTGTGGTTAACGTTTTATGCTTTAAGCAAGCAGTTTCGGGTTCGTATCTTTTTTTCTACTCTTGGTGATTAAGGTGACTTCTACCAACGGTGGGCCATTCAGTATTTATTTATTTATTTATTTATTTATTTTGTTTTCGCTTCTTCTAAGTGTGCTTTAAAATAATTCAATTGTTGGTTTATAATTTATGAGTGACTGTTAGTTGTTTGCTTGCGTAGCATCTGAGCTACTTTTTGTAGCCTCAGACTTGAGCAATTACTCAAGTGTTGCACTTGTTATTTCGAATAATCTCGTTTGTGTAATTCCTTCACCTACCTTACTTCTTCCCAGAATTCCTAAATTTCTCTTGCAACTTGTGGTACATTGGTTGTTTTTATTGTATTGGTTTAAGCTGAAGTCTAATCGGATGGTTTTCTTATACAGTTTTAGCTACATTTGTAATTTACCAAGCCTTCTTTGATAATGATAACCGTATATACATGACAATTTAAAAGAGACATGGACATATTAGACGCACCCTATTTCAGTAGTGTAATTCACGAAAAATGCTTAATGTATTAGAGTCTATCTGAGACCTAACTTTGCATATAGAACCCGGGACAACTTTTCTGAGAATTTTTTTTTTCTTTTTTGTGAAGTGGGGTGAATAAGAGCGTTCTACAAGTCATCGAGTTCGGTACTTTTTATTTTGGCGGGCCATGTTATTTTGAAGTATTTGTTTCCAATCTTTCTTCAGATTTATTTCCTCTTGTTAGTGATTTCATTAAAAATCGAATGATTTCTTTCTCTTATTTTCTATCTTTTTCCAATTCGATTTTTATACGCTGTTCTC
>NC_142938.1:12522018-12532018 GCF_046866305.1 Octopus bimaculoides
CGAGACGATGAAAGCCTTGTGAGTGGATTTGGTAGACGGAAACTGAAAGAAGCCCGTCGTATATATGTATATGCTTGTGTACCTGAGTTTATCCCCCCCCCCCCACCATCACTTGCCAACCGATGTCGGTGTGTTCATGTGCCCGTAACCTGGCGGTTTGGCAAAAAGAGACCGATAGAATAAGTACTAGGTTTATGTCAATTTTATGTGAGTTAAGGCAGCGAGCTTGTAGAATCGGTAGCACGCCGGACAAATGCTTAGCGGCATTTTGTCTTTCTTTACGTTCTGATTTCAAATTCCGCGTAAGTCGATTTTGCCTTTCATACCTCTCGGGATCGACAAAATAAGTACCTTTTGAAAACAATTTTGATGTACGTGTCTTTCACGTTGTTCCCGTTTCTCGACGTGGATTCGTCTGACTATGAAAAGAAGCTTTGAACTGTGTGAAAATGCAAACTAAATACCATATCCGGTTGGGCTTTAAGAGCATTGATTCTTAAGTTGACAGTGAAAACCAAGCCGTTCGCTGCTGGATAAGTTACTGTACATGCTCGAGTGCAGTGTAGTAGTCATGCTACTTCCTCGAATGAGATTGAAGCTGTCGCTTCCTTTTAGTCGTATATAATTAGTTTTGTTCTGTATCTGGGAAATTTAGTGATGGTTAAATGCCTTGGCATCTATTCCTGCTGTATAGTCGGCTAGTCGAATAGACCCTAGATCTGCTGTAATTGTTTGTACAAGCGAACAAATTAATAGTTCAAGTGGTTCTACAAGATCGATGTATACATGTTCAAATATTGTGTCTGGTGAATCAAACTTGCCCAAAGGTGACTTGATATGGCAGATTTTTGCAGTTTCTGAGTCACGTCCGAGAATAGTAGTTGATACTAGTTTAAATAATGACTACCGATATTAATTTGCACGCTGCGAGAGTAACTGGACAATATAAATGGAGTGGCGAATCGAGAACTGAAGACTCTCTTTATCTTTAGGATATATTGCACTAGATGTACTCATTTAAAGACGTAATTAACATTTTCTGAATAATGAACGAAACTAACGAATTTCACAGCTTTGGAAATCTTTCGTTGTTCCTTTGAACTGTTCTGACCTGTGATCCGTGCTGTTTATTCTAAATTGATACAAGCAAACGAGGAGCGCGTTGGTACTGCTTCGGGATGGTCTGTCCGCGGCTGTATTTTTGCTATCTTTTAATATGTTAACATCAATAGCGAATTGCGATACGTAATCCAGATGAACGAAGTCTTTAGGTAAATGCCATTTTGGTTTTCATTATCGCAAACATTAACGGTTTATGGTGTGTGTAAATTGTAAAACTCCGGTCTTTAATTGACAAAAATGTTTTCCGCCTTAGTAAGCCGCCAACAATTCGCTGTTGCAAATACCATATTTGGTTTCGTATGTATATTGGTTCTAAGAGAAGGAGAACGCTTTCCATTTTCATTCTATCTCTTGTTACGCAGGATCTCTTATCGTTATATCCGATGCCTCTGTCAATAAATACAGAGGCTCAGTGAACCAGAAGAGCAGTTCCATCCAATTTTTATTTAATGTCTTAGAAAGACTGCGATTCAATTGTCTCCAAATTGATAGTGTAATTGTTTCTTTTATTTGTGCGGAAAGGTCAAGGATTGGGTAATTTGTGCGTAATAAGAAAAAAAACATAATCAGGCAAAGAAAATCTTTTTCATTTACATGAAGAAGCGGTGCTAGAAACTTTGTCAGTTGTATTTATCCACTATCAGCTGCTTGCTAAAACGAAATCCCTCTCAACTGATAGAGGAAAATAGGCTTGAATAATTACTGATGTCACGATTAGTCCTTCGTTTCACTTTTTCGATGAACAGTTTTGACTTTTTCGATGAACAGTTTTGGCTTTTTCGATGAGTAGACGGGGAATATCAGTGAAATTATCGCAAAAACGCGCAAGTTTGATCTGTGTTCCGATAATATTTGCACAAACAAAGACATTACTAATGATTTTCTTCAGTGGCATTTGCGATTAGTAAGTCGTCACTGCCAGGAAGTTAAAGGAAGTTAATATTCGTAAAATATCGATGACACTTTCAAAGATTTGCGCAACTTTTCGGAGAGTCAGCAGTATGAACCTAAACTAATAGAATTCCAAAAGGGTGATAATGGCAGTCTTCTGACTCAAATATAAGTGTTGGGAGATTTCACTACCATCCAAATGTATATGAAGAAGTCATGCAGTTTCTTAAAAAGCTTCAGTCCACCATGTAGATTTCAGGGGGGATAGCATCCCTCTGGGGTGCTTTACTAGAAGAGATCTTTTTAATATAGTTTACTACTTCCAGGAAGGTTGGTTCCTGAGACAGTTCCGGTATTTCAGTGTGCTGGAGAACAGACATTATGACGTCGTCATTAGTGACTGAGGTGGAGTTCAATACAGCTTCAAAGTGATCTTTCCATCGTTTCAGGGTGTCAGATTTGTCAGTCAGCGGTGTCTCTCTATTCGATGAAAAAATAGGAGTAACATCGTGCTCTTAAGGACCATACACTTTCTTGACGCCATCATAAAAGGCTTTGGAATCCTTTATGTCTGCAGCTTCTTGGAGTTCAGTAGCCTTGAAAGACCACCAAGCCTCCTTCATCTGTTTCAGGGCATGTTGAACCTGGCCTCTGAATTGTAGGAATGCCTCTTGTAGGCATTCTCTTTTCTGGAAGAGCTCTTATCGTTTATCCAAGTTCTGTGAGAACTGTGTATTTCATCTATCAACTGTTGTTATCGTTGAACCAATCTTTAATTCATTGCCTAGAGAACTATATCTTCCAGCTTGCTCACGTTTCTTTATCCCTCTCATTCTCCATCTCTCTATATCTTCCAGCTTGCTGGTTCGTAAGTCACTGCCTAGATATCTTTATGCTCCTCCGTCCCGCCCTCTCGTTTTCTCTATCTTTCTCCTTCTCCAGCTCTCTATCGTTGCTCTGTCGGACTTTGAAACTTTTCAAATGTAAGCTTGTCCTTTTCCCTTCGATGGACTAATTCTCTCTAACAAAAAGAAGACTATTACTATACGCATATACGTGCCTATATCTTTTGCAGACTAATGTGGTCATCTCTCTGAGAAAAAAAACATGTTACTTTTTCTTTAATTCATGTAGAGAACTATACCGTCCAGCTTGCACTCGTTGTTCACGAAATCCCTCCTGCACGCCCCCTAACCCCAGCCTGATCAACCAAACCAAACTGCTTGTGTGAGCTGCCTCTTAATGCATGGAGTCCCCTTAGGCAACTTCCCACCCCACTTTAAAAAAATAGGTCGCTCTCGAGTGTTATTAGTAGCTCTTGTTCGCTACTGGTAACATGTAACCCAGTACAACCTGTTACATGGTCGGGTCGTCGGCGACTAAACTGGCAACCCCACCAGGCTTGCTTGGTGAGGAAGGTGCTAATTGGACACCCTACAGAACGAAAAATAAAACCTGTCATAAAGGGTGGAGGAACTCATGAGTAGTCAACGGACATCTAACCACATATATATATATATATATATATATATATATATATATATATATATATATATATATATATATATATATACAGACAGGTTAATGACTCCATACTTCATAACTATACACATATAAATCACTATCAGTGTGCCGTGTGTCATTAACCTAAGCAACAAGAAGATTAAATCGTTTAAAATTTAAATATGTCTACGAATTTCACATCTAGAATACTAAAAAAACAACACTGAAAGATATATAGTATTGTTGAACTCCTGCTGTGTAAAATATTGCAATTTGCGCTCTAGACATCTCGTATTTCTAATTAAACGAAGCAGACGATTTTTCTTTTGTCTGTTTTCTTTTTTTGTTTACTCTTTATTATTTTTTTTTTAAGCTTTTACAAATGCCAATGACCGATTACACGGTGTATTATATGAACAAGAACCTAAGTTATTATAAAAGATTTCTGTTTCGAAATATTAACAAGATAAGCAATTCAAATAATGCGGCTAATACTTCAAGTTCTATATATTATGATTTTGTAGTTTGGTTTGTTTGTTCTTTTGTTTTTGTTTTTTTTTATATGTGTCGCAACAGTTTTGTTGGGTAAACGTTGCCGATGAGGCAAATGGCTTACTGCCTTCCTAGAGGATGATATTGGAAAGAAAAAAAACAACCTTTGAGGAAGTCGTGGCAAAAGAAATAATGTTGAAAACTACTTTGCCTTAAAAGCTTCGGTTATTTAGTTTACATCGGCTAATCATATGTATATATATATATATATATATATATATATATATATATATATATATATGAAAAGTATACAAAAAATAAAGAATTAGTTGTGTACACAAATCGTGCTATATATATATATATATATATATATATATATATATATATATAGGAGAATGTACGAAAAAAAACAACAACAGACGAGGACAGGTGGTGTAAACAACAAAAGGATGTATTAGTTTGACGCTCGGGAATACAGAAAGTCTTTAACGTTTCGAGCAACGCTCTTCAACAGAAAGAATACGGAGAAAACAAGGAGAAAAACACGGAGAAAAAAAAAATTGAGAAAAAAAAGAAATTGAGAAAAAAAATTATATATATATATATATATATATATAGCAATAAGAAAATGGAGGGGAATATGAGGTACTCATCAACTTGCAGACACTGTACTTTGTTAATTAATCCGTTTTTTCAGCTTTTTCTCTTCTGGTTTCGAGAAGCCTGGTATTTAGAAGATTGGTATTTAGACAGTGTGTTACATATCCCAGGGCTCCAATAATTACAGGTATGTACGTGTGCATGTATGTATGCATGTATTTAGGTATGTATGTGTGTATGTATGTTTCATGTATGCATTCTCATGCATATAGTTGCATATATAAAGCTGTTCATATATATTTAAATGATAAACTTCTGAAAAGTTTTACAGATTTTTACAGTTCCAGTGATGGACTGGATCTCCTTTCTGGTTTTCAGAAGCCTAATTTCTCAAGATTGGTATTTAGTTAATGTGCTACATATCCCAGGGCTCCAATAATTACAGGTATGTATGTATGTATGTATGTATGTATGTGTGTAGAGGTGTAGATATAAGCCAAACCATTCAATAGATTGGAACTAACAAAATGTGATTAAGTACTGAGGCCGATATATTGCAAAAGATAGCCCTCGTGGAAGGCAGACGTTTTGAAGGACTTGAGCGTCTCAACAACGTTTTACAGCATTTGAAATTAATAATTGATTTTGTCTTTGCAGTGCTTTGTTTTAACATTGTGCCGAATATATTTGCATAAATATAGTACTGAATATATTCATAGAGTTTTAACCAATGGAGAATGTAAATACATATATAAATCACTTATCTTCGTATACAATATATTTGAAAATATTGTATATAAGGACAATGTTTAAATCCGCTTAAAGCGTATAGTATTGACTAAGATTTACAATGTTTAAGAAGAAGCGAAACAACAGATGTCCTTGTTCTCTTTGATTAATTGCTTAGAGACAAGTTTGCCTCTTTTCTTTGATGGAAGACATATTACTAAGGAACAGTTTTAAATAAAAAGCATATCCCATGATCTATTAAATACAGACATTCATGTAAAACTGTAAACAAAAGAATTAGTTTCTCCATTCGTAAACTCGATCGAAGAGAATCCTACGAGCAACTGACAGTCGAAGAAAAAATGGATTACAAGGTACTTTGCACCCGCCTACCAAAATAAGTGATAGACTGACAAATTAACGAAAATCTAATTTATGTATATTAAGCCTGACATACAACAATCTTCTGATAGCATCATGAACGGTTGCGTGTCTGAAAATTTCGCTGTCAGAAGTGAGTATGAATCTGCTTTTGCTAAAAGCCCAAACAGTAATTGTTTAAAGAGGACATGTGCATTTGAAGTTCTCATAAATCAGTTCACTTTTTGTTGACTGTCCGGTCACTGGCGAGATTCTGAGGCTAATTTCCATCCGATAATCACATTTTCTAAATATTTTTTCCCTGCCATGAAACCATGACAGACTTGCAGGACAGAAATATATACGGTTTTAATCCTATTTTTAAAAGAGGGTTTTCAACAAGGGTTCCCTTTTTTTTTTTTTTAATGAAAAGTGTTCGGCTCCTTTGCTTCTGATATCTGGGCTCGGCAACGCATTTCGAAAAGGAGTCCTGGCAATCAATAACCCATAAAACATTGATCCAAACATTGAAGCACGGCTTACAAGTTTATACAAGAGCTACATAATCAATTAAATCCATTCCTGTGTACTACTTGTAGAGGATCTCACAAAAATCACCAATGATCTTCAATTAAATTTACCTTATTTTTACGTTCTGAGTTCAAATTCCGTCGAGATAGCAGAAACGTTAGCACGCCGGGCGAAATGCTTAGCGGTATTTCGTCTGCCGCTACGTTCTGAGTTCAAATTCCGCCTAGGTCGACTTTGCCTTTCATCCCTTCGGGAACGATTAACTAAGTATCAGTTACGCACTGGGGTCGATATAATCGACTTAATCCCTTTGTCTGTATGGTTAGCCCCCTGTGGACATTAAAGAAATAAATATTTACAGAAAGAACTTGGTAGTCGAGACAAGGGGGAATCTGCGAGAAAAAAATATCTTGAGCGAAACTAACCAAACCATCGTTGGCATTGTATAAATTAATCTGCAAAGAAAGGCAAAAACGGGATTTTAAAAAGTAATACTGATTTTACCAGTTACTATTGAAAAATGTGACGTAACTTTGTACCCGCACGCACGCACACATACACACAACAACAACAACAACTTATATACAAATGTATCGTAGGGCATTCCGTCGCTTACGACGTCGAGGGTTCCAGTTGATCCGATCAACGGAACAGCTTGCTCGTGAAATTAACGTGCAAGTGGCTGAGCACTCCACAGACACGTGTACCCTTAACGTAGTTCTCGGGGATATTCAGCGTGACACAGTGTGACAAGGCTGACCCTTCGAATTACAGGAACAACAGAAACAGGAAGTAAGAGTGAGAGAAAGTTGTGGTGGAAGAGTACAGCAGGGTTCGCCACCATCCCCTGCCGGAGCTTTTAGGTGAAGCTTTTAGGTGTTTTCACTCAATAAACACTCACAACGCCCGGTCTGGGAATCGAAACCGCGATCCTATGACCGCGAGTCCGCTGCCCTAACCACTGGGCCATTGCGCCTCCATACAAATGTATAGTAGTAATCTAAAGAGAGAACATCAACGTTGCTTTACGACCTTCTAGAATATAATAGCAAAATTCCGTCGAAAAGTACCCTGCTGTCTTATAAAGGTAGAAAGCGTGCGAGAATACATTAGACATAGCGATATACTAAAAGAGGAGGCGCAATGGCCCAGTGGTTAGGGTAGCGGCCTCGTGGTCATAGGATTGCGGTTTCGATTCCCCGACCGGGCGTTGTGAGTGTTTATTGAGTGAAAACACTTAAAAGCTCCACGAGGCTCCGGCAGGGGATGGTGGTGAACCCTGCTGTACTCTTCCACCACAACTTTCTCTCACTCTTACTTCCTGTTTCTGTTGTGCCTGTAATTCAAAGGGCCAGCCTTGTGACATTCTGTGTCACGCTGAATATCCCCGAGAACTACGTTAAGGGTACACGTGTCTGTGGAGTGCTCAGCCACTTGCACGTTAATTTCACGAGCAGGCTGTTCCGTTGATCGGATCAACTGGAACCCTCGACGGAGTGTCAACAACATACTAAAAGAGGGAATGGTCAATGTTTGATGGCATTTAATCATTGGTCTGGTCAATGAGAGCAAGACTGGGTCTAAACAACAATAACAACAGCACGTAGTAATTTATTTATTCTTCATTGAAGAACATAAATCAAAGTATATCATTGCTGGTTTCGAACCCACAACCAAAATAAACTCTAAGACGACACGCTTTATTTCGCATTGTAGCACGCCACCCCCGCTATATACTTACTACTACGAGTCTGCATTCGCTACCACCGCCAACACTACTATTAATACTAATGCTACCACTTCTATTACGAATACTACCACTACTACTCAGACAACGGTAACGATCATTCTTCATTTCTTTTGTACACTATTATACTACGTTCCATATACTTTAATAATAATGATGAAATCAGTAACAGTGGATTACTGCGCTGATCTAATCGCCTGTGCCCTCCTTTCTGCAGATTTATAGCCTCGTATCTTTGATAGAAACCCTTATTGTAATAATATTATTAATAACAATAATTATCATAATAATAAATAGATGATTTCTTCATTTTTACCATGAGAATATCAACAAAATTAATAAAATAATAATAATAATGATAATAATTATAACAAGGACAACAACAGCAATAATAGAAAATAAAAAGAAAAGGAAGTGATTCGTCTGCAGGTGGAGGACATTTTCAGAAATTGGATAAGGCAGACGATATGAATGAGCGAGAAAGAAAGAGGAGGACAAAAAGAATGCGAGAGATGAAGCGAGATAGAAAACTGGGGTTAAGGTGGAAAGGAAATCTAGCCACCATCTTCAGTATTCTTCCCTCCGCCAAACACATGTATACAAAGCAAACAGATGAAAATAAAAGCAAAATCTGTTATGAATGTATACATGTACTGTACTTTAGGCAAAAAGATACATTTACATCCATGAATAACGTCTTATAATCATATTATCGCATACACCTTCCATGATACATGACCACGCAACGTTTTACTCCCTCGTTTTTTGTCCCTCCCTCTCATTCTCACTCTCTGTCTCTCTCTCTCTCTCTCTCCTTCCCTCCCTCATATCGTCTGCTTCATGCAATTTATGAACATGTTATTCCATTTGCAGAGGCTCTCTCTCTCTTCTAATACACAGATATATAAACACACTCATTCATATTATACACACCCACATACATATATTGGCACATAGGCATCAATGCACACACACATATATATATATATATATATATATATATATAATGAGAGAGAGAGAAAGGCACAGACATAGAGACTCACAGACTTAGATATACACACATACACACATATACACATACATACATATATAAAAGCACAAACACACATATAGATATATATAGGCTGAGATACCAAAATATTTACATACACTGATATAATTATATACATACATAGATATAGAGGCACATCAACGCAGAGATAGACTTAGACATATAGATATAGACATTTATATATAGAGAGAGAAACAAGCACATACGTAGACGGAGATACACATAGACACAAAACAGCAAATATTACATACAAATGCACACATATACACATACACAGAAACACAAATATATTCACAGAGACACATATACACATATGCATATACGTACGCCCACACTCACGCAGACAGAGGCGCACAGATGCACAGACAGACAAAAATTCAGAGGCGTAAGTAGAGGTAATTAACGAAGGGCGACTGTAAATGTTGTCTAGATGTTTCGACTGATGACAATGCGAAGAGAAAGAAAGATGACATAGGGAAATATAAAAAGGGACGGGGTTGGTTGAGAGGGAGCGCCAAGTGTTTGTGAGAAATAGGCTGGAGATATGATTTGGTAGGGGGTTTGGAATGAGGTTGGGGGTTGTTTGGAGAGATACGGGGCCACAAGCGAAAAGTGGTGTCAAGATGGCAGAAATAGCTTAAATTAGAGAACTGATTTGCTGATGGAACACAAATAAAAGGTAGGAAATATAAAAAGAAAGGCAAACAAACAAAGAAGGATAAAGCGTGGGTAAGAAAGGGGAATGAGAAGAAAAAATGGAATACAATTTAGGTTGAAGAAGATCAGAGAAGCTGTAGGAAGCGGTATCGATCTTTTGTAGATGGTTGTGGTGGTGGTGGTGTTTTGGGAGGTTAGGGTTAGAAGAAAGAATGGAAGCAGAAATGGAGGAAGGAAGGAAGAAAGGAAATGAAAGAGTGAGGGCGATACGGATGGAGTCAGGAAGAGAGAGAAGGTGTACGGGTGAGAGCAATTAA
>NC_142938.1:12537018-12539518 GCF_046866305.1 Octopus bimaculoides
AATACAAGTCAAGGTCAGAGGTCGACTTAATCGACTTTTCCCTTCTCCAGTTTCCGACCTTCATCTCCCATTAAATGCAACACACAACAATAATATTTTACGTAGTGTCAAATTACTTTACATCATATTAAATCATATTATATTGTATCTTATTTTTATTTTATGTTTATATGTTATTGTATTATGGTATAATGTATTTAATATATTATGCTATACTTTATATCACATTTTATTATATTATGTCATCTCAAAAATTATTAAGTCATATATGTTATAATATTGTATCCCATTGTACTATATTACGTAATACTATCTTATGCTATAATAGCCTATATTGTATTATGGTATATTAAATGGCATTATATTGTAGCATATATATATTTGTGTGTGTGTGTGTGTGTGTGTGTGTGTGTGTGTGTGTGTGTGTAACTACATATATGTATAAGAAAAAGGAAAAACGAACGTCAAGACCAAATCCATGCTATGGGTGCGGAGGTTTATATTTTAGAAGTAATTGTCCTTTTAAAAATCGTTAATGTTTTGAGTGTGGAAAAATCGAACATACAAGCTCACATTGTATAACGAAACAAAAAAAGGGTCAAATAAAAATAATTCTAGAAAGAATGTATTGTTAACAAAAATTCTAAGCGCGGCTCAGAAAAGAAAATTTGTGTCCATAAAAATGAATAGCGTGAAAATTAAGTTACAATTGGATACGGGCAGTGATATCACGATAATTAATGCAAATACATGGAGGAAAATAAGGAAACCTAGATCAAAGGAAACTTCGAAAATTGCGCGAGGTGTTTCAGGAAAAAAATTGCATTTTATTGGCGAAATGACAAGTGATGATACATTTCGTGGAAAAACCTTGAAAACCAAAGTTTTTGTGTTGAAAAATACAACAAATTTACTCGGAACAGACTGGATGGAACTATTTAACTTATGAGACCTCCCTATAAATATTTTTTTGTAAAACTGTGAGTGTTTTTTTTTCCCGCCAGTACATATAAGGCATCGGAGGATTTAAAAAAAGAATCAAAAAAATTTTTCCTGAATTTTTTCTGATGAATTGGGTCTTTGCACTAATACAGAGACGAAGTTTCAAGTGAAAGAAAACGCTCTACCGGTATTTAAACAAAAACGAACGGTGCCTTTTGCAGAGTTGAAACAAGTCAACGAAGAATTGGATAGACTTGAAAAGTTATGCGTTATTTTAAAAAATTGACTACACAAAATGGGCATCCCCAATCCAACAGTTTATGTCAAGGAAAAAAATAATAAAATCCGAGTATGCGCTGATTCTTCAACGGGATTAAATGAATGCTTGATGCCATATAATTACCAGTTACCGAGTCCGGACTTATCTGAAGCATATTTGCAGGTAAAAGCCGATGAGAAATGTTCAAAATTATTGAGAATAAATACCCATAAAGAACTGTATAAATTTAATCGACTCCATTTTGGTATAAAGGCAGCTCCTGGCATTTTCCAACAAGTCATGAACATTATGCTCGCAGGTTCGGATTTCGTTGTAGCTTACCTTGACGACATACTCATAAAAAGCGAATCTCGGGATCAGCATGCTGAGCGTGTTAAAGAGGTCTTCGAAAGAATAAAAGATTATGGGTTTATTAAGCTGAACGAGGAAAAGTGTGAATTTTTTTTATGCCAAGAATAAAATATCTAGGGCAGATTATTGATGAAAATGAACGTAGACCAGACCTGTCTAGGGCGAGTGCAATAAAAAATATACCTCCCCCAACAAATTTTACAATGTTACAAGCATTTTTGGGACTCGCAAATTACTACCAGGTATACATACCGAATACGCACGATTTAAGAGTACTCCTGAATAACTTGTTAAGAAAAGACGTTAAGTGGAACTGGTCGGAGAAATACCAAAAAGCTTTTGAAGAAATTAAAACCGTCTTAACGGCGGAATTGTCGTTATCATATTTTGACCCGAATTTAGAAACAGTAGCGGCAGCACAAGCTAATGAAAGTGGTATTGGGGCTGTTATTTTACACAAATATAAAGATGGTAGCCTGAAGGCAGTAGCTCATGCTTCGTGTGCATTATTGCCGGCTGAGAAAAGTTACAGACAAGTAGAAAAAGAGGTATTAGCCATCATATTTGCAGGAAAAATAATTCATAAATTTATACATGGAAGAAGGTCCCGTCTGCAGACAGACCACCACCCATTATTGTTGATCTATGGATCAAAAAAAGGTATCCCTACACATACAGCCAACAGATTGCAGTGCTGGGGAACGATCCTACTGAATTACGACTTCAAAATGGAGTCTTTGCCATCGAAAAAATTGGAACATGCAGATGATTTGTCAAGGTTGATACCAAAATACAGTGAGCCTCTAGAAGACACATTGATAGCGGTGTTAAAAGCCGAAAATGAAAAAAAAATATATATTGTGAAATGTTGTGCGTGAATTGCCTGTGACATTGGAGGAAATAAAAATTAGAGCAGAGACGGAGGAG
>NC_142938.1:12544518-12547018 GCF_046866305.1 Octopus bimaculoides
TGCCATGGCGATATCTGCTCAGAGGCCTGCGGAAAGTTGCAGAAAGAGTATGGAGAGGAGTGTATGAGCCCGCACACAAGTGGTTCAACGTCTCCAAGATGGCCGAAAAATATCGATATCTACGAACTTTCTGGGAGACCCGCAACCAACCGAACTGAGAAGAACATCGCAGATGTGCGCGTCGCTGCGAGGAGAAATCGTTAAATAACCATCCGTGAGATATCAGAGGACGTGCAGATTAATTACGGTTCAGTTCAGTCCATTATCACTGAAGATTTGGGTATGAGACGCGTGTCTGCCAAGTTTGTGCCAAAACTGCTTTCAACTGACCAAGAAGACACTCGAGTTTCAGTTGCACAAGATCTCTTTAATTGTGTCGAGAACGATGAAAACTTTTTGAAAACTTAGCGTTGGTCTCTGAGCAGGTACCGCCAAGCTTTTGGCAAAATCTAGTCTACAACTTCTCTGTTATGACCTGGAGAAGCATCATAAATAAAGCTATTAAGAACAGAGTTCCGATGGACAGCTGCATTCATACTACATTCACATGATGCTAACTCTCACCTTACAGACAGCACAGCCTGTATTTTGCTTGCACAATTCGCACAAACCATTCATTTAAATCTAGTTTCCTTCGTTATTACCAGGCTACAAAACGTGGAACTCTATTAAAGGCCTTCTCTATGTCGACAATCGCTTAGTATAATTGCATATTTTTTTTAGCTATGAACTTCTTTTGCAGTTGTCCAAGAAGTCATCAGCAATAGCACGTCCTGGTATAAATCCGTATTGCATTTCATGTAAGCTAATTCTCTTTTTAATTAGCTTTACTCTGATTCTCTCGCCCATTACTATAACTTTGTCCATCAAATTTGATGCCTCTGAACTTGTTCCTTTCAAGAAATTCTCTGTTGCCTTTGTAAGCAGTTGACGATGATAAATCTTCACCGATCATTAGGGATGACACATGTATGTTCTATTTATTTGACAAATGCCTGTCAAATATTCTCAACTTCTCCGAAGCTTTTCCTGATGGTCAAACAGCTTCTCTTTGACCGTAGAGCTGTCAACTTCATTCAATAGCTAGCCTTTTATGGTGCCGCCCGTCTCTCTATCCGCCCCTCTTTCTCTCTCTCTCTCTCTCTCTCTCACACACACACACACACACACACACACACACACAAACACACAACAAAGCTCACGATGTATAATTGGACCAGTAAGAAGATGATGACCCCTACTGTAACAGTTTTAGTACTTTAATAAGAGTGCAGTGGATGAAAAATGTTGAAAAACATTGCCCTATTGTCCTAAAAATAGGCAAAATTTCTCGGATAATGTAGCTCTAAGTACCCATATAAATAACAGGATATGTATGTATGTATGTCGCTTACTTTGTAAATGTATTTGAAATAGAAATCTTTTGATCTTAGTCTGTTCGACCAACGCTGAGCTGCGTTAAATAACAACTACAAAACAATATATCAAATAAAAATAATTTTTATTGTAAAAGTCTCGCAGAGGGAAACGTAATTTGGTACAATCTTTGCTATACAGATATAAATAGCCGACATGATGAAAATCAGAGACAACCTCAAACACAATACACGAACACCACACACACAGACACACACACAGACAGACAGACAGACACACACACACACACACACACACACACACTCAGACACACACACACACACACACACTCTCTCTCTCTCTCACACACACACACACACGCACACAATACGTACATGTAAAAGTCAACGTTTAACAAGGAAACAAAGAAATATAACAAAGGAAATACACCGCCGAAAAGCTAAGTCCTGGCAAATACTTGTTCCCTACATACGAACCAAGCAGTAAGCATTATACGAAGTAATTTAGTCGCATCAATGAATCCAGTAACGGCCGCACCAAACCACCTACCACAATAACTTTGAATAAGCTGGCACTCCGTCGGTTACGACGACGAGTGTCCCAGATGATCCGATCAACGGAACAGCCGCCTCGTGAAATTTACTTGCAAGTGGCTGAGTATTCCACAGACACACGTACTCTGCGCTGAATCTCCCTGATCCTGGGGGATCCAGGATTTTGTTGGGTGTTGCCTAAAAGTTTCGAAAAGAAAATACGATATAAGGTGGGAATAGCAATTCTTAACAAATGGCCAAATTTTTATGTATTTTTTTTTAACTCTAGGCATAAGGCTCGAAAATTTTGGGGAGGGGCTAGTCGATTAGAGCGACCACAGTACGCAACCGGTACTTAATTTATCGACCCCGAAAGGATGAAAGGCAAAGTCGACCTCGGCAGAATTTGAACTCAGAACGTTGCGTACTGGAGTCGATGTGGTCGACTGGCCCCTCCCCAAAAATTTCGGGCCTTGTTCTTAGTGTAGAAAAGAATGGATGGATGGATGGATGGATGGACGGACGGACGGACGGACGGACGGATGGACGGATGTGTGTATGCATGTATACGACGTGCTTCCACACAGTTT
>NC_142938.1:12559518-12562018 GCF_046866305.1 Octopus bimaculoides
GCACTCACAATGCCCGATCTGGGAATCGAAACCGTGATCCTATGACTGCGAGTCCGCTGCCCTAACCACTGGGCCATTGCGCCTCCACACACCCTGTATAACAAAAGAGAAAGAAGGAATGTGTGCGATGAAAATAGACATGGCAATGGAACACAAAAGGAAGTAATTGCTTTGCTTTTGTTTGTTTGCTTGTTTTTTTTACTTTCTTTGTTTGTTTGGTGGAAGGAAGCGGTCAAAACCATGGCTTCCGTGGAAGGAAGGGACAGTGCCCTTGACATTTATAAAACCCTCCAAAACCAATGAGATTGATGCCGTTAATGTAAGGTTCTATTCAAACTGTTGCAGGTCAACGTCTACAGGAAAGACAAGGGCAGGGAGAAGAATTCAGGAAGGCCGAGGATCTGGACATGGGGATTAGTGCAAGGCCGGAAGGTTGGACACAGAAGGGATGGGGGTGACAGTCGATTAGTTGAGGAGGTACGAAATCAGCCAGCTCTGATGAATGGAGAACATTCTAGAAGCGTCTAAGTGGATGATGTATATTTTTTGTTTTGTTGATTCGTATTCCTGTTTTCTTTGTGTTTTTATGATCTGCTATTTTCTAAAAAAAAAACATAATGATAATGGATAAGGGCGTTCGATTAGTGCTGGAGTGTGGGTATGTTATTTCAATTTGTTATTGTGATATGAAGTCCGGTGTGGCTATTGTGTTTGTTCTTCATGCTGCTGCTGCTGATGATGATGATAATAATTACTCTGTATAATGTTTATATTGTTTTGTGGTTCATGCTGGATATAAATGTTTACCAGTTTTAGTCTCTACGTATTTTCTGCATTATTTCTTTATTTATTTGAAGTTGAGCTTTATTTCCGTTATGTATGGGTGTTGGCGGGTTTCACGTTGGTTCTGGCTTTATTGGATTTACTATTTCTGATGTGTAATTGCGATTGTATTTTTTATGTTGCCTTATAGGATATGTTTTTGTATTTTGTTTCCTTTCTTTTGTTGTTGTTGTTTTCGTTTTTTCGTTTTTTTATTTTTATTTTTAATGTGTCTATAATTTCTTTGTTGAAAATATGTACTATAGTGTCTATTCTGGTGATCGTTGCGTTCTGAAAACCTTATTATTGTTTCTTGGTGGAACTTGCTCCACTAGGGCTTTTTTTAAATTTGTAAATGTATTTCTGCTTTCTTCATTGAAACGTGAGTGTATTGTATTGTTGCGATTTGTTTAATAGTCAGAGAAAAACTGGGGAAAACTGTTCAATCAAGTTATTGAGTAAATGGAGTGTGGATCAGAAGCTGATGTCTGGTGAGGGCAGCTGTTACAGTTAACTTAGTGAAACATGTTTGTTCTTTTTATGTATCACTTAAGATACATAAAATGTCAGTCTAGTTGTGACGTTATTACGTTACTTCTTGTGTTATCTGTACTGTTGGAAATCCAGGATGTGTGATTGGGGAATTTAAAGTGCTGTAGCCGAGATTTGTTACTTATAAGACTGTTAGTAATGAAGTCGTTTGTAATATAATAATTGTTTGAGTGTATGTCTAAGTATTTATGTATACATACATCTATATTAATAAACGCGAAATTCTGTCTGTTCGGGACCCCTGTGTCTCAGCCTACATTTGCTCTACATAGACATATTATACATTTTTGGAATCAGGGTGATCCCGGGATTGACAATCTGTTCTTCATTTGGTTCTTGAACATCCAGCATTGGGATCTGATTTAAAAGCATTTAGGTTGCTATTTCTAGCAGGTTAAGTTTGGCTGATTCACACCATCTTTGTTGGCGTTTGTCAGATGACGTCAGAGATCAAGGGGGAGATAAATGACATTCGCTTCGTTAATTTTACGTCGAGACAAGAATTTTGGGGCAAATTGGCCAACAGTTCGAATTCTACTTGGGACTGCATTGCAAAATTAATTCCCATCCGTCCTTAACTTCCGATCAAACACCACCTGGGCATATAATCATTATAAACGTATTATAGTCATGCTATTTAGCTCTCTTTAGTCTGAGCCGCAGACGCTAGCTTAAAAGTCCGCACGGAGTAAGGCTTATAAGCTGGGGCACTTATAAACCTAGAATATAAACAGACGTCTTATTTCTTTTTCTCGTTCCTCTCACTTCTCTTATTTCTTTTACTTCTCTTTGGTAAAGGACACAACTCGAAACATTACTCGAAACATTACTTCGGTGGCCGTGGTGATAATGATGATGATGATGGTGATGATCATGGTGATGATGATCATGGTGATGATGATGATGACGACGACGACGACGGCGATGATGATGGTGGTGATGATGATGGTGGTGATGATGATGATGATGATGACGACGACGATGAGGAGAAGGACGACGACGACGACGAGGAGGTGAATGATGACAATAACAATGATGAAGATCATGATGATCATGATGATCATGATGATGACGGTGATGATGGTGACGATGATGATGATGATGACCATGATGATGATGATGGTGA
>NC_142938.1:12567018-12584518 GCF_046866305.1 Octopus bimaculoides
GGATTTTTTTTTAAAGAATAAAAAGTCTTGAATGGTACAACAATGCACTATAATATAAACAATGGACTACATACCTGTTGTAATTTAGTTATCCATAGTCCCATGATATTTCGGAATACAATTCCTTCTTCAGATATTCTTAGATGGAGTCGCTGCTTTAATCAGTTTTCCAACGGCTTTTCTTTTTTCGGAAGCGTCTCAGCAGTGGTCTCACGAAGCTCCTTCCGGAATTCCTCATGAGAAGTACGTGAAGTCGGCCATGTCTCAATCTCGTGTGTGTTGGTACATCTGTAGCACTGCTTCTAAGTTATGTATCATACGTACAGCTTCCTTTCTTGCCCCCTTTTTTTCTTCTTCTGTTTTTTTTTGTTATAAACAATAGATGAGCATATCAAAAATGAACCTACACGCATCCAGATGTATCTAAATAATATATTGATTACCAACTTCCAGCCTGTGGTTAATTTGGTGTCCTAGGTCTGTGCATGAGTATAGCTTCCTTAATTCTTAAATTACCCAAATTTCTTTCATTGGCCTCAATTGTGACTGTTATGCTTTTGTCGGTGTTCCGTAGTCGAATGAATCGTCCCCAGTACATTTTCCTTCCTTTTAAGCGTGGTATTTATTCTAGTGCATTCTTTTGCCGAACCGCTAAGTTACAGGGAGTTAGCACACCAACACCGGTTGACAAGCGGTGGTACGGCAAAACACATATACACATAGTTTTATTGATATATATATATATATATATATATATATATACGACGAGCTTGTTTCAGTTTTTGTCTACCAAATCCGCCCAAACGCTTTGGTTGACCCAATGATACAGTATAAGACACTCGCTCAAGGAACCACGCAGTGAGACTGAAACCAGGATCATGTGATTAGGAACCAAACTTCTTACCACAGAGCTACACCTGCACCAATTTAAATAGTAAAAAATATAAAACTAAAATCGATCAAATTGTTCGTCAGTTACCCCACATCTTAGATACATTAAAGTCAATTATATAATTATGTTCAAATCCCTCCGAAATCAACTTTATTTTTCATCCCTTCAAAGTGTCGTTCAGAAAAAAAAGTACTAGTAATATACTTGGTGTCGATGTAATCGACTAATCTCTTCCACCATTTTTTATGTGTTTTTTTTTTCCTTTGTGTTTGTTTGAAGCAATTATCTTTTTATGCTGTGTGTTTCCGTATTTGGACTGTGGCCATGCTGGAACACACCACCTTGGAGGTTTCGGCCTATCAAATAGATCCTAGTACTTTTTTTTTTTTTAAGTCTGCCACTCTTTCTAGCGGGCTCTTTTACGGAACTGCTTCGTTACTGGGATGTAAACAAACCAACAACGATCGTCAAGTTGAGGCGGGGGACAAGCACTAAGACATATACATACACATATATACACGATCGGCTTACACGCAGTTTCCGTTTTCCCCCAAATTACCCACAAGACATTGAAAGACCTGGGGCTATATAGTAAAAGACACTTGTTCAATGTGCCGTACATTAGAACCGAACCTGAAACCACTCGGTTGCAAAGCGAGCGACTTAACCACACAGTTATTCTTACGCCTATACGAAACAGCACACAAATTTTGTAGAGCAATTTCCTAACATTAAATATATTAAAAGCACTCATGAGAATAGAATATAGGATAATAAGACAATAGAGCTTTTATCTGATGGGCATGGAGACGCGTTTGATGTGGTAGAGAAGGAAGTAGGTTTGAAAAGAGAAAAATTACCGATAATTATTCAAGATTTAACCTAACATTATGTGATGTACTTAATGTTTAAAGTAGAATTAGTTTTGTTGTACCAGATGTTGCATAGATTAATTATGGTTCCCGAACAGAGACGTGCGATTAAGGAGTTCGATTCCCATTCGTCTGTTTCCAGGTCTGATCTTAATGCGTGGAAATTTGGAACATGGAGCAAGGGACAAGTGTCGTCTTCCCAATGTAGCTTTGAGCTGACCAATGGTTAATGAGCGAAAATGTATGGAAGGTTATCGTATATGTGTGTGTGTATGAGAGAGAGAGAGAGAGAGAGAGTGCGCGTGCGCGTACGTTGGTGTGTTAATGTTTGTTTCTGTGTTCAGTTTATAATATAAACAATTTTGCATTAATTTCATATAGTGCTCTAGGATTTTGTAGAGTACAAATTCATTCTTCTTAAGCAAGAATATTATTGATAGTGACTTCGAAGTTTCGTCCAGTGTTCGGCGGTGTTGATGACGAGGAGAGTTTCATAAGGTTGCATAAGAAACGTAATATACTGCAGTTCAGTTGTCATATTTTGTGTAAGTGCATGTATGCATGTATGTACATGTGTGTGTGTGTGTGTGTGTTTCTCTGTATATGTTTGTATGTATGTATATCTGTGCGTATACATGCGTACGTTTTTCAGAAGTTGATAACGTGTATAACATTTCTCGAAGCGTTTGATTTAATGGAGAAATAGAGAGGAAAAACATAGAGAGTGAGTGAGAGACAGAGAGAGAGAGAGAGAGAGAGTTTGTCCGTATACGTGTGTGTGTGTGTGTGTGTGTGTGTGTGTGTGTGTGTGTGTGTGTGTGTGTGTGCGTGCGTGCGTGCTAATTGTCAAGTGAATGTATAGATGAAATAAGTTGGTCAAAATGAAGAGACGCAGCATTATCTCGGACGTGAACGACGGCAACAAGAAATTGAAAATAAATGATTAAATAACAAAATAGATAAATAAATAAATAAATAAATCAAATGGACAAACAAACAAACAAATAAATGAACAAATTTAGCGCATTCATTTACTGTCTTTGACCATCCTCTTTCCACTGAGTTATATAAACTCTATTAAGGAGTTTATATAACTCGGAGAGAAACGTTAGTAGGATTTCCAAGCCACGGGCTAAGACTTGCAGAGTGAAAGGGACAGAGAATGAGGAGAGACAGAAACAGGGGGTCAGTCTTGTAAGGGTCTCGAAGCCAATGAAATGGCATGTTGTAATTGACTTTCTAATCTGATTCCATTTCTCTGTCTCTGACTCCCTCTCAGGCCTCTTCGCTCTTTCGTAACACACTCAAGCAAAAATATATATGCAGTATTAACATATATATATGCATAGCTATCTTTCTATCTATTGGTCAATCTATGTGTTTATATGTGTGTATACATAGATACAGTTATATATCTACGTATGCATGTAATATATTCTTTTATTCAGTCATTTGACTGCGGCGGCCATGCTGGAGCACCACCTTTAGGCGAACAAGTCGGCCCCAGGACTTATTCTTTGTGAGCCTAGTAATTATTCTATCGGTCTCTTTAGCCGAACCGCTAAGTTACAGGGACGTAAACACACCAACATCAGTTGTCAAGTGATGGTGGGGGGACAAATAGACACAGAGACATATACACACACACATATACATATACATACATACACACACATATACATATATATATATACACACACACACACACACACACACAACCGGCTTCTTTCAGTTTCCGTCTACCAAATCCACTCACAAGGCTTTGGTCAGCCCGAGGCTAGAGTAGAAGACACTTGCCTAAGGTGCCACGCAGTGGGACTGAAGCTAGAACCATGTGGTTAGATCGCTGACCAAAACATTCAATTTTTTTTCTCCGTGTTTTTCTCCTTGTTTTCTCCGTATTCTTTCTGTTGAAGAGCGTAGCTCGAAACGCTAAAGACTTTCTCTATTCCTGAGCGTTAAACTAATACATCTTTTTGTTGTTTACACCACCTGTCCTCGTCTGTTGTTGTTTTTTTCGTACATTCTCCCATATATATATATATATATATATATATATATATATATATATATATATATATATATATATATATATAATATATGATATGTATGTGTGTGTGTGTACATATATATGTATATATGTTAAAAGGGGTTGGGCGTCCTGGAGTTATAGCTGCAGGCAGGTTGTTGCTTGTCCTATGAGTCATGCAGTCGATTCAGTCCCGCTGCGTGGCACCTTGGGCATCGACCCCAGTATGCAACTGGTACTTAATTCATCGACCCCAAAAATATGAAAGGCAAAGTCGTCCTCGGCGGAATTCGAACTCAGAACGTAAAGACAGACGAAATGCCCGTAAGCATTTCGCCCGGCGTGCTAACGTTTCTGCCAGCTCGCCGCCTTGGAAACCATCATCATCATCATCATCATCATCATTGTCATCATCGTCATCATCATCGTCATCATCACCATCATCACCACCAGCACCATCATCATTACCATCATCATCATCATCATCATCATCATCATCATCATCAACATCATCACGTTATTATTATTACTATTACATTACTAATATTATTATTATTGCTGTTATTCCCATTATTATCATCATCATCATCATCAACAACATCATCATCATCATCATCATCATCATCATCATCGTCATTATGATTATTATTATTATCATCATCATCATCATCATCATCATCATCATCATTATTATTATTAGTGGGAGAAAGAAATGAAAGAAAGAAAGAAAG
Source organism: Octopus bimaculoides (assembly GCF_046866305.1). Taxonomy (NCBI): domain Eukaryota; kingdom Metazoa; phylum Mollusca; class Cephalopoda; order Octopoda; family Octopodidae; genus Octopus; species Octopus bimaculoides. The sequence continues at coordinate 12,571,543 of NC_142938.1, forward strand.
AAAGAAAGAAAGAAAGAAAGAAAGAAAGAAAGAAAGCGGCGGAACGGACGAAAAAGTAAAACATAGATGAAAGCAAAAAAGCGAAGGTACATAAGAAGAGAAAGAGAATGAGAGAGAAACTAGAAAGGTCGATGATATATAAAAAAAAATATTAAAAAAAAAACGAAAAAGGCTACCAAGAAACAAGAGGAAAATATATTAAAGAAACTCTGCTTTTAGACATTGAAAAACTGCGGGTCTTTTTCTTATATTTATATGTTTGGTTTACAATTTCAACTGTTGTTGCTGTTCTTGTTGTCGTTTCGTGTTCTTTGTTTTGTCGATACGTTTCAAAACCCCTGGTGTTCCTCTTAAATCCTTCTGCTTCTTCATATTTATTATGGTTGTTGTTATTGTTTATTATTTCAGTGCTCTGCATACGCCATATTGTGAACGAAACGGCAAAACGGAAGTGGGTTTTGTCTCCAGCAACACTCCTTCCCCTCTTTTACTCCACCACTGCACATTATACATATGTATATATATACATATATAAATATATATATATATATATATATATATATATATATATATATATATATATATATATATATATATGAGTGCATACATACGTATGTGCATACGTATATATAGATATAAATGTGTATGTATATACATTATGCATATACATATATATCTTTATTAAGAGATAAATCGATAAGCAAGATATATATATATATATATATATATATATATATATATAGATATATATATACATACACACATATGTGTATGCGTGTGTGTGTGTATGTGTGTATATGTGTGCGTGTGCTCGTGTGTTTATGCGACTGCAACTTTTATGTATAATTTCATCCCTATCAAAAAGAAGACAAGAACGTATTTTATTTGTGTGCTTGCCTTCTTGTACTTTATTATTTATTTCAAATTGTTTTTCTCATCTTTTCTCAGTCTCCTATTTGTTTTGTTTTAGTTTTTTGTTTTCTGTTGTTGGTGTTCTTCTTTTTCTTCTTCTTCTTCTTCTTCTTCTTCTTCTTCCTTTCTTTGTTATCTTCAAGTCTCATCTTCCTTTAACTTTACTTCCGAATTGAAAAATATTCAAAAATTCCATACGTTTCTCCCGCTCTCTCTCTCTCTCTCTCTCTCTCTCTCTCTCTCTCTCTCTCTCTCTCTCTCACTCTCTCTCTCTCTTTCCCTCTCGTCTTGTCCTTTATTCTCTCTACCCAACCACCGTCTAACGCCCAACAAACTCACCTTCCAACTCCAACATCCTTCTTCCCTCTACTTTCACTTTCATTTTACTCGAAAACTTGCTCCTCCTCCCCTCTTCCCCTTCTCTCACACATACGCACGCATCCTATACAAAGGCCTCTAGTTGTTTCTAATGCCGCTATGCATTTTTTATTATTAATTAAACAAGACACAGAATCTGAAAGGATCGACAACCACAAAGAAAGAACGCAACACAACCAACACCACCACCACCACTACCACCACCCTAGTCACCATCACCAGCATTCCCCACCACCATTCATCCACAACCAGTCGACCCGCCAGCCCACCCCCACCACCCACCATTTTCCTATAACTGGCTTTCCTGGTGGTTTTATGTATTTAATTTATGTTTTTTAATATTTGCTAGCTTTCCTGCCTTTTTCTTTGTTTTTGTTCTTTCATACACACACTCTCTTTCCCTCTCTCTCTCTCTCTCTTTTTCCATCTCTCTCTTTTCCTATATGTATATGTATGTGTGTGTGAACATATACATATACTTTTGATGTGCGTGTGTGTGTGTAAATCGCACACATGCATACATATACAGTTATATATATATATATATATATATATATATATTTATGTATTTATATATACATACATAAATACATACATATATACATGCATAAAAATTATATGTATATATATATATATATATATATATATATATATATACATATAATTTTTATGCATGTATATATGTATGTATTTATGTATGTATATATGTATGTATGTTTATATATATTTATATATATATATATATATACATATATATACATATATATATATACAGACATAGATATAATACATAAGATGAGAATATATCATTAATATATTATACATATAGGCATATATGCTTATAAAATTGTATATAGCTCTCTCGATCGATCGATCGATATATATATATATATATATATATATATATATATATATATATATATATATATATATATATATATATATATATGTATGTATGTATGTATGTATGTATGTATGTTTACATGTGTAATATATATGTAAATAATACGTATGTCATATATACATATATATATATATACATACACATACACATATACATACATATATGTACATGCATATACGTGCATATATATATATGTGTGTGTGTGTATGTGTGTATAAACATATATACAAGCAACGTACATACATGCACTATCTAGTGTTCCGGTATTGGTTTCACCCTCCTCTAATTGCGGCCATGCTATATAGACTGTCTCAGTACACACAGGAGAGTACAATAGCCACTGATTAAGGCTGTTCACCCATTGTTTACATAACGCTGCTATTCATATCTAAATATTGTGCCATTGTCCAAATTACAGTAAGGTGCTTCTACGAAGGTTTGTGTGGAGGGTAAACAACATACAAACTGTATAGATTTCCATTTTTGTTACTACCAGCTAATATGGTTTTCTGTATGTATTTTTTGGATTAGATTGTAAGCGTATGTATGGTTGTGTGAAGTGTTGCAACATGGCTTCACAACTACGCGGATTTCATTTTTATGACACTATGTAATATCAAGCGCAAGTGTGTTCTACAATTTTCTCGGGTTAACCAATAGCTGGAGTGTGTAATTTTGTAGAGAGAAGCTGTATGAACGCTCATTATACATGAACTCGTATCATTTTTGTAATCAGTTGCAAGCATGTATCTATCTGTGAAACAAATGAATTAGACATATCTGGTGAGCCGGCAAAGGCTAAATAACACGTCGAGTTGTCTACCGGCATGTGCTGGTGAGAGACTATAGGGTTGTTTATTAATCTTACATATGTAAACGTGTTTACATTTCATTCAAATACAAAGATGCCTCAATAATATTTTTGTATGTATTTGTATGTGTGAGTACTAGATAGATAGATAGATAGATAGATAGATAGATAGATAGATAGATAGATAGATATTATTTAATATACACAATTACAAAAGAGCTACAAACAGTTTCATGCTTTAAGGTACATTAAAATGGCAGATTTATATGACATGTCATGTATCTCCAAGCAATCATTCAGTAAGTTATATGAATAATGTTTAGATTATCTCAGTTGCTTCAAACAAAAATTCTAATTCTTATTTTCCGACGCATTTTCAAATCAGAAAATAGCTTTTACTATATTTGTATACATACCTCGAGCTGGACGAAGCAGATCGTTTCGATGGTGGATAAGTGCGTGACACTGAAGAGCAGAAATGACCGTAAAAATATCGACATCTGTCACGCACTTTCACTTCCGGATCGATCTCGTTTTACTTAGCTTTGAGAAATACTGTGTATTTTAAACACAATACGTCTTTAAAGAGATCTTCTTTAGACGAAGTACCGCAGCTCTTCGTCGTTTCGTAACACACACACATATTAAGTACATACATTAAATGCGGCGAGCTGGCAGAAACGTTAGCACGCCGGGCGAAAAGCTTAACGGTATTTCGTCTGCCGCTACGTTCTGAGTTCAAATTCCGCCGAGGTCGACTTTGCCTTTCATCCTTTCGGGGTCGATTAAATAAGTACCAGTTACGCACTGGCGTCGATATAATCGACTTAATCCGTTTTTCTGTCCTTGTTTGTTCCCTCTGTGTCTAGCCCCTTGTGGGTAGTAAAGAAATAACACATATATTAAGTACATGACATTGATAATTAAAAAAATACTTGAAATCTGGGATATTAATGACGACAAAGAATTTGGAACATTTAATAGTGAGTAATTCGCTGTATTTTAATTAGGTTGGTGGGTGAAATATTCGGGAATTAAGGTGGCAAAGCATTATTAAGACCGTGAGTCTTTATGCTAAGATTACCTCGTCGTGTTCTTTTTATTGTGGTGTTAATGTAGGTTTGGTTTGTGGAAATATTTACAAATATGGCGAGGGGAGTTTTTCTTCAACAGTTAATCATTTAATGATTGCTTGGTGTGGCTGGTAATTAATACGAGTTAAGTGGTTCAATTAAAGATTCTTTCAAATGGTGGAAGATTACTGTTAATTAAGCGGGAGTAAATTAAGTGCGGTTCATTAATATCAAAAGGGATTGTTGACCTTTTCGAATTCATTGTTTGATGTGGCTTGGAGAAGGAAAATTAATAAAAATAAGTAAAAAAAAAAACATGATCGCTAAAACAATATCGGCTAACTAATAAAAACTCCAAAAGATAATTGTAGGGAAGTGAAAATGAATGTGTGTGTGTGTGTGCGCGCGCTTGTGTTTGTATGTGTGTTTGCATGTCTGTATGACACGAATATGTTGTTGTTGGCACTCCGTCGCTTACGACGTCGAGGGTTCCAGTTGATCCGATCAACAGAACAGCCTGCTCGTGAAATTAACGTGCAATTGGCTGAGCACTCCACAGACACGTATACCCTTAACGTAGTTCTCGGGGATATTCAGCGTGACACAGTGTGACAAGGCTGACCCTTTGAATTACAGGCACAACAGAAACAGGAAGTAAGAGTGAGAGAAAGTTGTGGTGAAAGAGTACAGCAGGGTTCGCCACCATCCCCTGCCAGAGCCTCGTGGAGCTTTAGGTGTTTTCGCTCAATAAACTCTTACAACACCCGGTCTGGGAATCGGAACCGCGATCCTATGACCGCGAGTCCGCTGCCCTAACCACTGGGCCATTGCGCCTCCACCTGACACGAATAATGACAGTAATAATAAACTTTTCTGCTTTAGGTACAAGGAGAGCCATTTTAGGGAAGGGGGAAATCGATTACAAGGGTCCCTGTTCTCAACTGGTATTTTGTTTATCAACCCCGAAATGATGAAAGGCAAAGTTGACGTTAGTGGAATTTGAAATCAGAACGTAAAGGGCTGCAGTTTAAATACCGCAAGGTTATTTCGACCAACCCCCTTAACGATGTCGCCAATCTACCATCCTCGTTTTTAAACTGGGCACCAGGCCAGCAAAATTCTAAAGCGTGGGGTACCTTCTGGATTGCATGCCTAACAAAAGATTACTTTGAATTTTTTAGTACTGCGCCCCACCAAATGATGAGCAATATTTCATGCAACCTGCTTCTGGAAAATGATCTCCCGTTCCTGCTATAGACTCTAGTTCTTGATCGTTACTCTATTTTATTGACTCCGAAATGATGGAAATCAAAGTTGTCCTCAGCGAAATTTGAACTCAGAACGTAAAGACCCGAGGGAAAATAGGAATAAAAGTACACATGTAAATATGTGTGTATGTGTGTATGCGAATATGTATTTAGAATAGCTTAAAAGCCGTATTTCATGCGAACTTTTAAGCTAGCTCCTGCGGGGGGGCTAATTGAGCCTGCGGCCCAAATCTGGAGAGAGCAATAATAATAAAGCATTTATTGGTACCTTACCAATATGGTGTTCCTTTAAATTCAGTTTAAATGAAAGACTTGAAAGTTCACAAATTTTGGGGATTGTTTTAAAATTTGAATTTTCAACTGTTAGCATATAACAAATCCTCATCAAAACCTGATCCAAATTGTCGGTGTTCGAGAATCAAACGAAGGGCAGATTTTCAATCCCGGGATCATCCTGATTCCAAAAAGGTATAATATGTCTATGTAGAGCAAATGTAGACTAAGACACGTAGACTGAGACACAGGTGTCCCGGACAGACGGACGGACAGACTTGTGTGTTTATTATTATAGTAGCGGAATAAGTTTTGTAGTATATTTTACGGCGCTAATGGTACTGGTTGTTGCTGTGTAGTATTTTGTTATTGTGGTTGTTATTGTTGTGACAGAGGTTGTGGAGATGATAGTATGGGTGATCTTTTGCGTGTTATTTTTTTTTCTGTTGTTGTAGTGAAGACGAGGAGAAAAGGAAGAATGAGGAGGAAGATGAGGAAGAGAAAGTAGAGGAGGTTAGTTGTGGTGCTGGTACGTAACCATGGCTACCAATTATCATGTTTTGGAGCGAATGGACTATATTTGTCAAAAGTTATTTCACCCTTGTCATAAACATCTGTGACTGATCGATACACCCTGACCCTTCGGCATGTCAAAAGAGTAGCTTGCATCCGATCATCATCATCCTCATCACCATCGTCCTCATCATCATCGCCAACATCATCACCATCATCATCATCACCATCATCATCATAATCATCATCATCATCACTATCATCATCATCATCATCATCATCATCGCCATCACCATCACCATCATCATCAGCATCATCATCATCATCATCATCATCATCATCACCATCATCATCATAATCATCATCATCATCATCGTCATCATCATCATCATCATCACCACCACCATCATCATCATCATCATCATCATCATCATCATCATCATCATCATCATCATCATCGTCGTCATCAGTATCATCAACAGCATCATCACCAAACAACATCATCATCATCATCAACAGCAGCATCGACATCATAGTCACCATCATCATCATCATCATCATCTTTATCGCTGTTATCATTGTCCACCACGTGATGATAAATCATCACCATAACCATAATCGTCAATATGACTATCATTATCAACACAACTGTCATAGTTGTCTTTTATTGACCCCCCCACAACCCCCCCACCCACCCAATCATAATCATCAGCATCATCGTCATTACCGTAGTCGCCATTTGCAAGCACAAATTACCAATCTTACTACCAGCGCTGCTATACAATCGCTGACGACGTCAACGCGACAACAAAAGATAGTTATTGTCATCAGAGCGCGATAACGACACCTAGCGGTCAATTTCATAACCCAACCGCCGTGACTAAAATCACAAGAAACAAATTGAGCATCTACGACAAACAACATTTAGGATGAGACTTATCAGTCTTTCTAACATTAAACTACAGCCTACTTAGTTGGTTAAAGAAATAATAATAATAATAATAACTCGAATGTGGAATCTAAAAACAGAAACAATTCCTATCATAGTAGGTGCCTTAGGTATAATAAAAAAATATTCAGACAAATACATAACAAAAACACCAGGACTTACAAATATATATAACATACAGAAAATTGCACTACTGGGTACTGCACACATTCTACGCAAAACACTTTCAATACAGTAAACATAAGAGCACCACAGCAAACCACAGCACATACCCAAGGCGCACAGAGCTGCGCTCGGTAGTGAAGTGAAAGCACGTTATAAAAATAAAACTACTGAATAATAATAATAATAATAATAATAATGATAATAATAATAACTGATTTCTTTTATTTGCCACAAGGGCGAAGGATGAGGGGAACTATACAAAAACAGCGCAAAATGTGGGCCTTTAGATGTCATACAAGTACTACCAGTCGAGAACTCCACATACCGGAAGCCAGCAAGTGTATGGGATCATCAAGAGAGAATGCGCGCCGTTTCGGGGCCTACCTCTCGACGGCATCAATGCTCACCGGCCCTCCTCCCTGATATGAGACCCCGCTTGCTAGATCAACTGGTTATTAAATAAAGCTCAATGTTTCTCTAGCCATCGCTCATCGTCTCTTTTTAACCAAATCCAGTGGCTAGCCTTCTCCACTGTAGTTTGGATATCGGTCATGGTGGTATTTACTTTACGATGAGTTAGGCCTAACGATAACAACAGTCGTCTCACACTGTGTCCAACAAACCCTCTACATCCGTCTTCGATTGGAAAATGCTCCTCTTTCCAGCTTGCGTCTTCACATTCCTCGAGGAGGTTTACATAACAGTCTATCTTTCGAGCTTGAGCGGCGTCCATGTTATCTTCATGAGGAACCGTTAACTCGACTAGATTTATAACCTTCTTTCCTTCACACCACATTAAAATGTCCGGTTTTTTCGTAACTGGGATGGAAAAGAGTCCCTGGCACCCTGGTAAATCTGCAGTCACCTCCCAATAGCCGTTCCACTTTTCATCTCTCATCATCATCATTATTATCATTATTATTATTATTATTTCTATCTATGAAACCTATCTACGTCGACCATACAGATCGCAAATTTATGGTCTATGTAACCGACCATTTTAAAATATAGACAACCTGTGCTATCTTTATAAGCTGGTCTACAGAATATTCAATCTAGATACGATGTATATGTCCCAATGCGGTTACTCCGTGTTCACAATGGCACATTCAGGAAATCTACTCTATACTTGTCAGACAATTGGAAACGCCTGAGTAGGCTTGCCAGACTTTTGCGCCCCTTTCTTATCGAATAGCTTCGTACAGTCCCTGCATGTAACGAAGCTGTCGATAAAAATCATCTAACTAGCAAATGAATCGAGTCCAATATTTTTAATTAATTTTTTTAGCCTGGTATTTATTCTATCATTCTTTTTGCTGAACCACTAAGTTACAGGAACGTAAACACACCAACACCGGTTGTCAAGTGTTGGTGGGGGTCAAACATAGACACATACACACACAAATACAATATATACACATACACAGTTTCCCTGTACAAAGTCTTCTCATAAAACTTTGGTCGATTCGAGGCTATAGAAGACACTTGCTCAGTGTACCACGCAGTGGGAATGAACCCGTAGCCATGTGGTTGGGAAGCGAGCTTCTTACCACAAGGCCACTCAATCGCCTATTTGGATGCTTAGCTTTGTGTTAATTATTGACAATAACCTGTATTAGTTCTCATTCATCGCTACGAGGCCATTCTTAAAGCCAGTTCGTCCTCGTGGTGGTGGGGACAAGCTAAACTCAGAAGGGTTTCTTTCTCATGACAAAATATGAAGAAAAGACTGCAAGAGAGAGATGTCAAGTGTTTCAAACAACCTTGTTGTTTTAGAGACAAAAAGAGATGAGAAAGAGAGTTAAAGAAAGAGAAAGACAAAGAGACAGAGAACGAGAAAGCAGAAGAGAGAGACGAGAGAAAGGAATAACAGCGAGAAAGAGAGCGTTATATGTGAAGAGGCGAAGAAGTCAGATACAGAAATTCCCTTGCCACCACAAACACACACATACACACATACATATAGACATAAATACATATATACCCACAAAATAATTTATACACATAAACGCAAACAAAAACGCATGCAAACACATTTAGACAATTACACACGCAACCATAGGTGGACGCATGCATACAAACAAACACATGCAACAATGATGGCTGATGGAAAGGGAAACAAAGGAAGCCATTTTGAATTTGGTTTATACTTGCCGTAGAGAAGAATTTTTAAAACATTTTTCCGTTTCATTTGGGAAAAATACATCTTATTAAACAGTATTAAAGGGTTTTTAAATATATACAAATTTCTAAATTATATTAAAGATTCATGTTTGCTTCTTTTTTTTTAAACCAACACACTAAATCAACAGAGTCTGGACGGGAAAATTCTATTCAAGACACTCCAGAGATTTGCTATTTATTTATTGGCCACATCTTGTAACATAACAACAGCAACAAAATCAATAATAATAATAATTTTAATAACAATAATAACAATAGTAATAATAATAATGATGATGAGGATGATAATAATAATGATAATGATAATAATAATGACGTTAATGAAAATAAAATAGTATTACAAGCAGCATTTTTAATTTTACATTATTTATCATGCATGTTAAATTTGAATATTACAAATCATTTAAATATAATTTAATAACAGAATAATCATGGCATGTTGTTTTCGTCATGTGTGTGTGTGTGTGTGTGTGTGTGTGTGTACGTATGTATGTATGAAGAAAAATGCCCTAAAAGCGACATCGCTCTTACCACGTCCGTCGTCCATTTTGTGCCCGCTTGCAAGGTTGTTTCCATTTATATTTGCATCTTTATTTTCAACCAGAAGCTAAGCTTTTGATATGTGTTTCGATCAAATGAAAGAGTCAGCAGAAAAAAGGCAACAAAGTAAGTTGACAAAAATCTTCCATTTCCGTGAAGCAACGTAATAATTAAATGTAATAATTAAGTTAAAGAAGAATCTTTTATTCATCAACAGATATGGCTGTTGCGGTTAAGAAACTCGCCTTGTTACCACGCGGATTTGGCTTCAGTCTCACTGTGCAGTATCGTGGGCGAGTTTCTCCTACTATAAACTCGGACCATTCAATGCTCTGTGAAGGAATTTGATGGACGCAAACTGTGTGCTAGCCCATCGTGTGTTTGTGAGTATATATAGTCTGTTAAAGTCTGTCATACCGGCCATGACGAAGGGAAATAGCCCTGAAACTCGAGTCGCCTTTATATACTTATATTTATATATTTGATCCTTTATATTGAACACTCAATATTTCATCTACATTCAATACTTTATTTCATGGTGCCATCCATTTTTATTTTATTTTATTTTATATTATATATTGTATATTATATTATATATTGTATATTCCATATTCTATACCCCACATTGGTTCTGCAGGAATATAAATAAAACATAAAAAACAGACAGTGTTGGAACTCTTTTAAACAAAATAATATATTCCTCTATACACAATCATACAAAAAAAAACCTTTTTTGTATTTATTTTTACTTGCATATATATATATATACATATATATATAGTTGAAATTTACAGAAAAACGAAAGACGAAGACAAGTGTATGAACAACAAGCAGGATTTTACTTCATACACGCCAGCTCAATTTGAATCATTCTCAGTCGAAAAACGCCTGTTGTTTTGGGGGTTTTTTTTGGTTTATGTATTTGTAACTGTGTACCATGTCCTCCGTTTTTTTTATACATACATATACCCAGGCCTATTCCTCATTTTTTGGGGAAGGGTAACCGAAACAAGACACACTCCAAGCAATCCATTCATTTTCCAGCTCATATATACACACACACACACACACACACATATATATATATATATATATATATATATATATATATATATATATATATACATACATATATACATACTATAAATATTTATATACATTTATATTCACGTGTATGTATGTACGTATTTATGAATGCTGTAAAAAGACGTATATTTTACCATGAATCTAAGTATTCATCTATGCATGGATGTATATATACACATACATACATATGTATGTGTATGTATGTATATGTATGTATATATATATATATATATATATATATATATATATATATATATATATATATATATATACATATGTACGTGTATGTATATACATATATATATATATATATATATATATATATATATATATATATATATATATATATATATGTGTGTGTGTGTATATATAGCTAGAGAGATAGATACGTATATATATATGTGTGTGTATGTGTGTGTGTGCATATACGTAGACATGTATATACAAACATTATCATATATGCATACATACACACATATACATGCACACACAGTTTTACGTACTGGTAAATATGCCTGCATATATGTATGTACGCCTGCATGTGTGTGGTTGTCTGTGTGTGTGTGTGTAACTGCGCATAAACTAAGTACTCTCACATGTAACTTAATAAAACATGTCTTCCTATTTAAATAGAAAATATTCTAAAGGATCTTCCTGCGAAGAAACTTGGGATTCAGGCTCAATAAACCATCACGCATATAGATATACACTCATACAGACACACCTCTGTACAGCCATACATGTTTACACACACATTACAAACGCAGACATATATATATAATTATATATATATATGCACACATACACATATATGTGTTTATGATATATGAATGTGTATGTATACGCAAAGATAAGAATAAATATTAATAAATATGTAACCATTCTTTATAACTATCTCTCTCTCCCCCCTCTCTCTCTCTCAGTCTTTCTATCTTTCTATGCTAATCTTATTTTGTCTTTCTTTCTTCCCACAAAATTAAAAGGTTTTCACGTGTTTCATTTTTTTATTAGCACAGGTATTCTTATAAACATTCTCACATACATAGCCATGCATGTGTGAGTGAATCACACATATATATAGTATATATATACATATATATATATATATATATATATATATATATATATATATATATATATATGCGTTAATATATACATGTATAACTATAAAGATAATGTTTGTGTGATGACAGGTATGCATATATATATGTGTGTGTGTGTGTGTGTGTTTGTGTTTATGTATGTATGTATGTATGTATGTCTATGTGAATTTCTGTAAACATATATAATATATACTCATGAATAAAGACGTATTCATACATACCCGTAAACACCTGTACATGAGAACATATAGAGAGAGATGCATATATACATAGATGCACGCACACATACATATATAGATCCATACATGCATATATATGCACATACATATATACATACATACATACATCTTTGTCCATATCTGCAAATTCCGGAAGTGTTAGATTAGAAGTTTCTGACGTGTGATATATAACGTCTATTTGCAAATGGCGATATCTCATCTTACAAACTTTCTCTAGATATACAAGGCTTTTTTTTTTCCTACCTGTATTGTGTCACTACTTAGTCGTAATATCATATACCCAGCAGATGTATTCTCCATATTTTCCACATGCAGTCTTACCTATACACATCCATATATATCTGTGTGTGTGTATATATATATATATATATATATATATATATATATATATATATATATATTTATATACATATATATACAGATGTATGTATGTATGTTTCGGATTTTATTTCGTCACAATCTTTTCTATCGCAATGTCATTTTTATTTTTAACTTTCTTCATATTCATTTCTATGTGTTTATACAATTTTTTTTTTTTTTTAGCAGAGGGGGACGGTTTTTTATGGTTTTCCCCCCCC
>NC_142938.1:12587018-12594518 GCF_046866305.1 Octopus bimaculoides
GATTCTGTATGTATAATTGTGTGTTTGAGGTGCGAAATGTCCCTGACCACTCAAGAAAAGTAAAGCTTTGCACTGTTATATTCCTCGTGTGTAAACATGGCCAAAGGGAAAAGAAATCTCTTGATTAGTTGTTTTTCAGCAAGATTTTATTGTTCAGAGAATAAAGAAGGAAGAGGCGAAACTGGCTCGCTATAAACGTAATTACACACATGTACTGCATTATACAAATACATTAACGCATTAATAGCAAAAAAAATAACGTCACAGATCTATGTACTGAATGTCATACATACACACACTTACACACACACATAAATAAACGTACACACAATACATGTTGATGTATTTGTGTACATATATGTGTCTGAGTCTCTGTGTGCGTGTGTATGTGTGTGTGTGAATGTGTTTGTGTGCATCTGTATGCGTGTATATATACTTGTGTGTGTATTGTATGTATGGAAGTATGCACATACATATATATATATATATATATATGTGTGTGTGTGCCCATACATGTTTGTAGATTTATATATATATATATATATATATATATATGTGCCCATACATGTTTGTAGATTTATATATATATATATATATATATATGTACGTACGTATGTACATACACATATATTATTTGGTGTATATATATGTGTGTGTGTGTATGTATATGTCATATATATATATATATATATATATATATATATATATATATATATATATATATATATATATATATATATGCATATATAACATATATATTATATGTTATATATATACGCAAACAAACATTTGCATACAAACATATACATATTTACATATACACAAGCATATATATATATATTATACGTATAATATATATGTGTGTGTTGTAAGTATGTTTATATATATATATATATATATATATATATATATATATATATATATATATATATGCATATATATGTTCACACACACATATATATATATAAATGCATGTATACACATATACACACACATGCACGCACTCACACACACACACATATGAGTTGTTGATGTATCTGTTAATGCTTTTGTTCGATGTTAGGCATGGTAATAGCGACGCAGCCAACATCTAAAAGTCCACTGGTGAAGCTCTTCAAAATAAAAATAAGAAAGTTTTGCAATGAATCCATTTAATGAATCTACTTTACAAAGAAACTATACCAACCGCCATTCATAGTTCAAGATCAAAGTCATCACAATTGGATTTATTTACAAACTCTCACTTGCATTTCTCTCTCTATCTCTCTCTATCTCTCTCTCTCTCTCTCTCTCTCTCTCTCTATCTATCTATCTCTCTCTCTCTCTCTCTCTCTCTCTCTCTCTCTCTATCTCTCTCTCTCTCTTTCTCTCTCTCTCTCTCTCTCTCTCTCTCTCTCTCTCTCTCTCTCTCTCTCTCCTCTCTCTCTCTCTCTCTCTCTCTCTCTCTCTCTAGCACTCTGTATCTCTTTATCTATTTGCCTCTCTCCCCTCAATCTTCTGCATCATTTTGTCTCAGAATTTTCCTACACTCTAGATATAGTAGCGAATATCTATCTATCTAGCAAGCTAGTTAGCTAGCTATCTTTCTATATATTTATCTATTTATCTGTCTATCCATCTGTCTATCCATCTGTCTATCTATGTATCAATCTATCTACCTATAAACACACACACACACACACACACACACACACACACATATATATATATATATATATATATATATAAATATATACACACACACACACACACTCACACACACACAGGGAGGAGAAAAGAGATATAGAGAGACAGACAGACAGACAGACAGACAGAGAGGAAGAAAAAGAAGAAGAAGAAGAAGAAGAAGAAGAAGAAGAAGAAGAAGGAGAAGAAGAAGAAGAAGAAGAACAACAACAACAACAACAACAACAACAACAAGCACAAGAACAAGAGATGGGGAAGAAAGCGAGAGAGAATACTAGCTTGTAGCTAGCTAGTTAGCTAGCTAGCTAGCTAGATAGATAGATAGATAGATAGATAGATAGATAGATAGATAGATAGATAGATAGATAGATAGGTAGATAGGTAGGTAGGTAGGTAGATAGGTAGGTAGGTAGGTAGGTAGGCAGGCGGCGAGCTGGCAGAAACGTTAGCACGCTGGGCGAAATGCTTAGCGATATTTCGTTCTGAGTTCAAATCCCGCCGAGGTCGACTATGCCTTTCATCCTTTCGGGGTCGATAAATTAAATACCAGTTACGCACTGGGGTCGATGTAATCAACTTAATCCATTTGTCGTCCTTGTTTGGCCCCTCTATGTTTAGCCCCTTGTGGGCAATAAAGAAATAAGAGACAATATACAATTTGTGTATTCTTTCTCATACTTTTTCTACAACATGCCTCAAAGACCATATCATATCGATCGAACGTCTATAGATCCATCTGAAGCCACTGTGTGGGGGAGATACAAATATATATAACTTATTTCTACATGATCAGTATGTTTAGGATGTGATGAGCCAGGATGTTACCGACAACACAAAGAAGAGAAATGCCACGGAGGCTATCATAAGCTATTTTATTGCCTTTATTTTTGGTAAAGATGTATGATGGAAGCACACTTTTGCATCGGAAAGCATACCAGTAGTTCCAACTTAGCGCGAAGATTCCAGTAGTTTAGGACTCAGTTTCATACACCTACAGGTTCCACGAGGAATGCCATTTTTACCTATAGAGTTTTCATACACCTACAGGTTTCACGAGGAATACCATTTTTACCTGTAAAGTTACCAAACTGCCAAATAGTATTTATTTAATTGTAGCTTGAACTAACTACATGAAAGTTATATTTATATGCAAATTGGACCGTTTCAGGTTAAATTATCTTTGTGGATCTGTTGCAAGGATATCTCTGGTAATTAAAGAGTCAGTATCCAAAACAGTCTCAAAGTATTTCTTCCATCTTTGTAAAATCTCATTTTTTTCATTCAGCAGTTTTATACAATTTGTATCGGAATCGGGACGCGAACCACAGATTTATAATCCATAAACGCTTTTCATGGAATGCTTTAATTCCTTCCTATCTGTTACATGTTGGATCTTATTTCTTTACCGCTTCCATCAAATATCTCTCATATCTTTAAAGACTTGTGTACCGATCTCCTTAGCTCAAGGTAAGTCTTTTCTCTGGCTTGGAATTTTTTCTCAGATATCCACTTCTCGTGTGCTGTCTGCAATCTTCCTAAGAGAAAATTAATTTCAAGGTTTCTCTTCTCAAATGAATACCAATGCTTAAGATGGAGAAATCTAAGTATTTCAAAGGAAACAAAGTATGTTGCTTATTTGAGGTACCTCTCAAATTCTTCAACATTTATTATAAATATTCACATTTCAGACATACAACTAATTTATCTTAGAGCTCTGAATCGTTAACTTCAGCCTTGAGAGACTTGACATTTATACATCTAGAAGCTTTGATATTCTAATATCGTTGCGTTCCTAAATTCAGAGCGCTTCGACAGTCAACAAGCGGTATGAGATTAACGAAAAGAAAGAACGTAATTTTGTTTAATTTATTGATGTTTGTATAATCAACGGGTTGCATAATCATTATTTATAATCACCAGTTTGCACATTTACGAGATTATGCAATCAACAGATTGTATAATCCGATTACATAATCGTTCGGGTGATTACGCAGTTAATTAAATGCTAGTCCTTTGAGTTAGAATACATCCAAGTTATTTCATCGTTATTTAGTTGCTAGAACAGTTTGCTTGCAACTGAGAGGCAAAATTCATAGCAAAATGACAACCGATACAGGTCAATGACAATCGTTTTTAATACACTGCGCTTTAACATTTACACCAGACCAAGTATCAGAGTCACAAGGCAGTAGGATCTAATTCTTACGAGAGACTTTTAAGATGGCTGAATGTAAATTGTTATAGTCATTATATGACGGAATCGAAATATAGAAGTTTACTAAATATGCTGAGTTCTCCTTCCTTTCGATCTACATTTGATGTCACAATGCGATAAAATTGACTTTGATGAAGTTATAAGGGATCTTCTATCAATGGTAGTTTTTATCTGTGCAATATCACACACGTGTATGTATATCTCTCCGGATATCTTCCCACCTATCAAAGAAGAATTGCAACGAAGTAGTTCTTCATAGATATATCCGAGGATATAGTAGAAGACACTTGCCGAAGGTGCCACGCAGTGGACTGAACCCGGAACCATGTAGTTGGGAAGCAAGTCCCTTAAATACACAGCCACGCCTGCACCTATTTATTTATGTTAATCTGTTATTATTTGCTGATTTCCTCTAAACCATATGTATATTGAGTTCTAACACGAGATTACAAAGCATCGCCACATTTTCAGGAGAATAAATTTATGTTATATTTGGCAGTGACTTCGAATTTTGCGTTTACTTGTCCTCGTCTGATGAAATCAACTGCGCTGAAACTTCGAAGTCTCTGTCAGCTTTTCCTTTATGAACGTTACGCGCGCGCGTGTATATGTGTGTGAGTGTGTGTGTGTGTATGTAAACATACATACATGCAAACACACATACACACATAAATATATACGCACACACGTGTATGCACACATATACATGTGTATGTATGTATGCATATATATATATATATATATATATATATATATATATATATATATATATGCATATTTATATGTATGTATATATATGTGTGTTCATATACATATACATATACATATATACATATGCATGTATATATATATATATGTATATATATGTGTGTGTGTGTATATATATATAACACGCTGCACATTCACTCAAGTACACCACATTTGCAAACGTTCATGTAATTATTTCAAAGTATAAAGAATACTGCCACGACATTTTCTTCTTGTAAGGTTTCGCTTGTATTGAACAAATATTGACAAATCTCTTGGATAATACTTCGCTGTCTCTTGAAAAACTTCGGCTAGAACGGAAGGCTTTTCCGTTGTTTCTCCGTTGTAAAGAGTTAGTTGCAGACTCTTGAAGAAAGAAAGAAAAGGCGGAAGGAAAGGAAGAAGAATGGAAGGAAGAAGACGAATGAAGAGGAAAAGAAGAAGATGGAGGTGGCGGTGGAGGTGGAGGTGGAGGTGGAGGAAGAAGAGAAGAAGAAGAGGTGTTCTTTCGATCGTTTCCCTTCGTTCGTGTGAGTAAATCTACTTAGAAGAGCCACAGACAGGCTTTGAGATACGCGACCAGATCTGGTGACCCCATCTCAAGCATTTTGTCTTAGCATAGAAATACACATACAGAAACATAAACACACATACACACGCATACTCACTCAAACACACACACACACACACACACACACACACACACACACACACACACAGCTACGGATACGCATGTGCAAATACAAACCCATTATAAAAACTTTCAGAGAAATACATGCACAGGTATATACATATAAGCGTAGATGCATACATATAACATATGTGTATGTATGTAATGTGTGTATATGTATGTATGTATGTAGGTATGTATGTACGTATGTATGTATGTATGTATGTATGTATGTATAGAACAAAAATGATCTCAAAAATATTTCATACGCACGCCGAGAGAAGGTGAGAGAAAAGAGACAATGGAGAGTGATTTGAGGCATAGATATAGCCAGAGAGGAAAAGATGGATAGAGAGAGGGAAGGAGGGAGTTACAGACAGACATATAGACCGATAGAGAGACAGATACATAAATAGACAGACAGACAGACAGACAAACAGATAGATAGATAGATAGATAGATAGATAGATAGATAGATAGATAGATAGATAGATAGATAGATATGGAAATGATTATTCAAAATATCCGCCATCTTTGCAGATGTCTGCTTTCATAAAATTGCCTCCATCCTCTTCCACCTTCTTATGTTTCCTTAATTATCTTCAAACTATTACACTAGCATTACCAGCCAATGAGTCTTCGCGTATATTTACTCCCACTCACATATTATATGCATACAAAACATCATGCACTGAGGCATAAGCATGTA
Organism: Octopus bimaculoides; assembly: GCF_046866305.1. Classification (NCBI taxonomy): domain Eukaryota; kingdom Metazoa; phylum Mollusca; class Cephalopoda; order Octopoda; family Octopodidae; genus Octopus; species Octopus bimaculoides. The sequence continues at coordinate 12,593,046 of NC_142938.1, forward strand.
ATACACGCATTCACACAAATTGTATTTATATAGTCACACAAACGTACGCATACAGATACATATTCATACAGACATATACACGAAATTTCGCAAATACATCCAGGCACACAGATTTACATATATATATATATATATATATATATATATATATACACACACACATATATATATATATATATACAGGGAGTTTCAAAAAATTTGATATCATTTCACAATCTAATTTTAACAGCATGTGTAGAAACATGTGTAGATTATGCTTAATCTTTGATATGTTTATCTTTTCAGGTATACAAATGGAATTCATTGGAAGAGAAAAGGCGTTTGTTGTGTTGGAGTAAGCTCGAACACAGTCGAACAAGACTGTGCCGCGTGAATGAGAGAGTTCTCTAAAAATTCACCAACGGCAATGCAGATTTGGACATGGCACAAAATAATTCAAGGAGGAAGGCTGTCTGTGCAAGGCAAAAGGATCTGGACGACAACTAAGATCGGAAGTGACGGTCGTCGATCAGGTTCGCCAAAAACTCATGCGAAGCCCCAAGAAGTCTGGAAACCAAGATTCCTCCAATGTATATATATATATATATATATATATATATATATATATATAATGTGTGTTTATGTGTATGCTTGTATAGAACTGCGCATGCACCCCCAAATACACAATCACGTTGTACACTATCACAATACGAGTCGCATATAAATATAAAGACATTGACACACAGACTTCCTACATGTATACCACACACACACACACACACACACACACACACATACAAACTTACACAAGTGTTCATACATGCGTGTGTGCACACAAGCGCACACACACAGACACGCACGACCATTATGCACCGTAATTTCCTGGCTGTATTAGAGCTATGGTTTCACTCAAGAACATTTCATAGTTTCTTTCAGAAGGAAAGAGAAAGAAGGAAAAGAAAAACTCTTGAAGATGGTTCGCAGAATACAATAAAGTGGATAACGGAGGAGGATGGAGCGGTGATGGCGGCGGTGGCGGCAACGGTGGTCGTGGCAGCGACGGTGGTGGCAGTGGTGGCGGCGGTGGCGCTACGGTGGCGGCGACGGTATCGGTGGCGGCGGCGGTGGTGGTGGTGGTATCGGCGGCGGTGGTGGCGGCGGTAGCGGCGACGGTATCGGTGGCGGCGATGGTGGCGGTGGCATCGACGGTGGTGGCGGTGGCGGCGATGGCGGCGGCGGCGGTTGTGGCGGTGGCGGCGGCGGCGGTGGCAGCGGCGGTGGCGGCGGCGGTGGCGGCGGTGGTGGCGGCGGCGGCGGCGGTGATTGCGGTGGCGGTGGTGGTGGCGGAGATGGTGTCGGTAACAGTCGAATTTGGTAGTTCACTGCTGGACATATCCTTCCTTATGCTTGAAGGATTTGAAGGACTGTAATCCTTGAGCCATTAACAAAGCTGTTTGGACTTGACGCTCTTCAGGCGCTTCGTCCACCTTAATA
>NC_142938.1:12599518-12604518 GCF_046866305.1 Octopus bimaculoides
TTTGCTCGACTAAAGGCGGTGCCCCAGCATGGCCGCAGTCAAATGACTGAAACAAGTAAAAGAGTAAAAGAGTAAAGAGTGTAAACGTATCTGTCAATAAAATTAATGATTACTAGATTTGTCCATTATAAACATATGTTGAAAATCAAAATAAGCATGTTCTAACACATAATAACCTAACCCCTCCACTTTCCTTTATCGTTCTCCATATACAGATGCACACATACTCATTCTCGCTCACTCACAGCCTTGCAGTCACATTACACATACTCGTGTAACTGACTGATACAATCCGTAAAGGAAAAATCAAACAGACAGACAAGCGGTAAGGCTGGTTAGCTGCACATAAGACTGTCAAGGCTACAAACCTCTTCAGTCTCCAGTGTCTCTTCAGCATATAACACCCCACCCCTTCTGCTTCCACTATGGCGGAATCTTGTGGATGGAGACAGGAAGTATAAAACTCCTCGACATTTAGCTAGAACTAAGACAAGTTGAAGGACAAAAGAAGAAACGAAGAAATAAGTAAATAAATAAGATTCTCCTAGAGAAAGTGGTGATGGTGGTGGGAACTTCTGCCCCTGAAACTCCTTACTTCATTTCCTATATATTTTTATATTTTCATGCATTTTTCGATGTTGATTATTTCCGTATATATATATATATATATATATATATATATACTCTTTTACTCTTTTACTTGTTTCAGTCATTTGACTGCGGCCATGCTGGAGAACCGCCTTTAGTCGAGAAAAATCGACCCCAGGACTTATTCTTTGTAACCTTAGTACTTATTCTATCGGTTTCTTTTTGCCGAACCGCTAAGTTACGGGAAAGTAAACACACCAGTATCGGTTGTCAAGCAATTGTAGGGGGACAAACACAGACACACAAACACACATACATATATATATACGACGGGCTTCTTTCAGTTTCCGTCAACCAAATCCACTCACAAGGCTTTGGTCGGCCCGAGGCTATAGTAGAAGACACTTGCCCAAGGTGCCACGCAGTGGGACTGAACCCGGAACCATGTGGTTGGTAAGCAAGCTACTTACCACACAGCCACTATATATATATATATATATATATATATATATATATATATATATATATATATATATATATATATATATATATATATATATATATATATATATATATATATATATATATATATATATATATATGTATGTATGTATGTATGTATAAAGTAGAGTTTTTTCCTAATATAATCGGACTTCACTTTTGAAGCTCCGATGAAGCTATAGGGTGGTGTACACAAGCACTCAGCTATGAGCACATTTTATGTTATGGCAGAAACAGCTGTAAGCTAATGAAGTTCATGACAATTTCTTATTCGCTTCTCATTTATTTAATGTTTTTTTTTCTGCTGGTGTTGGGGGGCAGAAATTCCAAGAACTACAGTATGTCTAGGAAAAGAAAAAATAGAGAAATTAAAAGAAACACGAAGCTTCTACATTTATATCACCATTAGTCTCTGCTCTGAGGTCGATGTAAACGGCTATAAATAAGTGCTACAGTATAGTTGCAATCTACAGCATAATTGAAAGCACGAAAAGAATATACATGCATTTATTCTAAGTCGCCGATTCACTATTTCATTCGATAATCATATCACTTGAACAAATGAACAACGGAGGAGAATCATCAGCTTTTAATAAATAAGCTTTGCTACGTATATCTAGAGCAGAGATTTATGCTGACCGAAAAGTCTCCGACTGTCCTTTTCCTAATTATGAGCAATATAAGCGTCCACTGAGCCGCAGAAATGTCTACTCATATCGCATAGGGAAAACCAGAAACCGCGAGCAACGCTTTCTGACGATGGGTTAGAGAGTAAACTTACGGTGGCAACCAAGTAATGAAAGAAAGAATGGGTTTATTAGAAGATGGCGAATCTAAAGACCAAGAAAGGTTGAAGCCTTCGACGAAAAGACCGTTGTCTGCTCCTATTTGCTCGCTTTCACGAGAGTTCAGAAGGACAATGTGAAATCGATAGAACAGAACGACTTCAAAACAGAAAACAGGGAAAAACACTTTTCTGGTGAGTAGGGTATACCATAAATCTCAGAAAGACAAACTATTAGTGATGGTAGCGACAGAATCAATCAATGAATAAAGATATTATTTGCAAAGGTTGTGGAATTTGTTAGTGAATCAAACAGTTCGTCTCGGCTTGCTTAATTGCATAAACGTGGCAAATCATAGCGAATCGTTCAGGTGTATTTAGGATAATTGTTATGATGTCTGACAGGTATAATATAGTGTAAATTGATCACATGATTCAATAGTTGAGTACACACACCTTAATTCTGAGGTTAGATCAATACTATTAACCTAGATAATATAAGTTTTAGGCGTGGATTCGGATGCTGAAAACTGGCCATGTCGTTTAAGGGTCGGTACAACCAAGAACGAAAGGATTACCGAACTAATTAAGAAGGAATCAACGCGAGCAGTTATAAACTATAGATGGCTGATGAACCTGAAAAATATAACTATAGTTGAAAGTAAAATAAAGAGAGAGGAAGTAGCACTAGAGAGTTTTAGAAAGCGAAGGTAAGTTGATAGATAAAAGAGTTAAAGAGAGACACCTGACCATTTTTTTGGCCGCTGAAACGAAGGCTGCCTTGCCCGGGGTTATTCAGGCACAAAATCTATCTATTGGGCCAATACGGTGAGAGAGAGAAAGAGAGAGACGGATAGACGGACAGACAATTGGTGTTATTATTTGGGGACAAGACGTTTTGTTTATCTACTTCTAACGGTAAGCATATAGGGATTTCTCTGGCTGTCCTTAAAGATTTTTTTGCTGATGGTTCCCCGGGAACTAGGACTTGTATTTCATTTTGCTATTTCAGTTCATCTTCGTTACTTCCGTTTTCCTAGACCCCGAAGATAAGATATAATAAAGAATACTTGATCAAAGTACGAAGCAGAGGCATTGAACCCGGAAACGCGTGATTACGTAGGGAACATCTTAACCATGTGGCCATAACGGAAGTAACAACATCGCTTCATACGGTAGGAAAATAAGAATGGCGGAGAGAGAGAGACAAAAGAGAGAGAAATATACAGACAGACAAGTAGAAAGAAAGACAGACAAGCAGACAGACAGATAGATAGAAGAAAAGTTACATTGCTGGTTTGGTAGGGCTGATATCTAGATCCCTTCGACACCTCCACTTTAATCATTAACCACACCCAATCCTTACCCAGTCCAACTCCACTCAAATCACTCAGCTGCAAGTCTCATATTTTTCCTGTTAATCAACAGCTAGATGGCGATGAACATTTGAAATGCTACTTGTCTCATACAAGAAGTCAGAATATAAAAAAATGGAAATAAACCTCTTCAGATATATTTTTTTATATATTTTTTTTTACATATTTTTATTGTTACTCGTCTTGTTTCTCTGCCTAAAATTTTAATTTTTCTTCCGGAAATTTTACACAGAAGAACCAAGAAAAGAGGTTTTGATGAAATAAATAATTTGAAATATAATTATTTTGGAATTTCTTTTCCTTTGTATCTTCTTTTTTTTTTTTGCATAATTATTATTATTATTATTATTATTACTATCATTATCATTATTATTATTATTATTATTATTATTATTATTATTATTATTATTATTATTATTATTATTATTATTATTATTATTATTATTATTATTATTATTATCACTATCTTTCAAATGAGAAGATGGACGATTTTTTCCAATATTTTCTAATATTTCCTCAACAATGCATGCAAATGAGTTTAACTTAGATTGCGGCTAAATGAGAATTTATTTTTTCATAGAAAGTTATTTGTAAAAAAAAAAAAAAATAATAATAAATAAATAAAAAATAAATAAGAAGAAAAAAAGAAAAAGGAAGAATAATAAACAAAGCTTTAAAAATAACAATTTGTATTTTATAATGAATTCTTTTTTAAATTATTCCATAATTATACGGTTTATGGTAATATCACACGAACGTATTTCAAGTAGGGCTTTTGGAGATTTTAATGAATTCAGATAATACTGCTCTTCCTATTGTCGCAGATACGCACCCACCCACCCACCCACACATACAAGATACAGATATATATCCACCCACATATTTATGCCAAGATATACTTACTCATATATATATATATATATATATATATATATATATATATATATATATATATATATATATATATATATATATATATATATATATATATATATATATATATATATATATATATATATATATTTATATTTATATTTATATTTATATTTATATTTATATTTATATTTATATATATATAAAATATATATATATGTATGTATATTATACATATATATATATATATGTATATATGTATGTATGTGTGTATATATATGCTTACCTATCAAGTTATCAATCTATTAATTTCGTTCATTTTGTTGTTTCCACTTCCCTGTGGATAATACATGAACAAATGTACGTACGTATGTATTGCTTGTATGTATACAAGAATGCATGTATGTATGTATGTATGTATATATGTATGTATGTATGTATGTATGTGTATATATATATATATACATACATACATACATACATATATATATATATATATATATATATATATATATATATATATATATATATATATATATATATATGTATGTATGTATACACGTTTGGTGATGCAATCTGTAAAATAGAACACCAAAACCTGAATATATATAGTTGTGTTTTTTTTTAATAATCTGCAGAAGTTAGCGAGTGACTCAAGGTCTGAGAGTTTCGCGCGTTGGCCCTTTTCAAACAAGTTTCAGATCAAGGAGATATACATATATATATAGCTCAAATCAAAGGAGCATACGTCCATGGTTCGATTCACGTCATTTCTTTCGTTGTACAATTTTCCTTAGAAATATTTACAAAAGATTAATACTTACCCTGATGCGTGTACATCCGCACAAACACATTCATCCATCAATCATTTCATCCCT
>NC_142938.1:12619518-12632018 GCF_046866305.1 Octopus bimaculoides
TTTATTCGTGGTTTATCGCTGTATTTTGTGATTAATGTGTAATAAATATACAGGACCAAAAAGAAAAATAAATAAGTAGCGCAAGTAGATTTTTATCCAAACGTTCCTAGATATTGTACCCTTAATATACATGCAGAAACGTAGATTATTATCGATATAATGTATGATTTTCTTTCTTTCATTATTTGGATCATTGGTTTATACTCTCTATTCGGCCATCTTGTTTATGATAGAGCTTCGAGCATCCGCTTTATAATGGACTTCCGGTACAGTTGTTGCATCAGCAACCACGATGAAATTACTGCGCAAATAAATGTAAATCTAATTCTCTTCAAGTTGTTATTCATTTTTTTTTTTCCTATTGGTTTTGTATTATTATTTTTGTTCATTGTATATTTTGTTTTTGATATTTTTATTACAGTGTCTGTTTTTTTTTTTTTTTATTTTTATTTTCATGTGCCAGCCGGATCTACTGGAGTTATTGACAGAAACACGTGTAAATAACGTTTGCTATTTTTTTTTTTTTTTTACTTATCGAAATGGAATTGGTATATTCGAATAATTGGATAGCAGGTATTACATATGTACACACACTCACATACACACATATATATATATATATATATATATATATATATATATATATATATTATTCGGCGGAACAAATCTTATCAGCAGGGGGCCGTGCCCTCAAACTTCTGAACCCTTCCCTCCCCATGCCGCATGAAGTAATATTTTAGCAATTTTATTAAGTGATCTTTAGGCGACACAGACCATTACTACTTTCCGCGATTTCTTTTGGTTTCTAATCTATTTATCTATTCATCTGTCTCTATAGCAATCTATCTATTTAAATGTTAATTTAAAGTTAACATTTTTAAAGCAAGGTTGTGGATAACAACCAAACTGATGTGGAGACTCCGTATTTATAGTAATACACTAAAATGAAATGTCTTATAAAGTCTTAGTGAAACCAAATTTTATAACGAATTTGAATCTATTTGTTTGTTTGTCGGTCTGCGTGTATGTGTGTGCGTGTGTGTTTATAATAATCATTTCTATTATAAGCACAAGGCCTGAAATTTGGGAGAAGGGAACCACTCGATTACATCAACCTCAATGCGTAACTGGTACTTGATTTATCCACCCCGAAAGGATGGAAGGCAAGATCGATCCCAGCGGCATTTGAACTCAGAACACGAAGATAGACGAAATACCGTTAAGCATTTCGCCCGGCGTGTTAACGATTCTGCCAGCTCGCCGCCTTTAAGTAAAGGTTAGTTTTTGTGGAATTTGAACTCAAAACGTTAAACGTCGATAAAATATTGATAAGCGCTTTGTGCGGCGTGCTACCAATTATGTCAGCTCACCACCTTTCATTCTTTTGGGGGTCGATAAAATAAGTACCCGTCGTGTACTGGAGTCGATCTCTTTAACTGCCCACAAAATATTAGAAAAGATTATTGTTGTTGTTGTTGTTGTTGTTGTTGTTGTTGTTTTTGTTGTTAAGACGGCGAGCTGGCAGAACCGTTAGCACTCCGATGTGTTGGTGTCTCTGTGTATTTACTTACCCGTGAAATAGCAGTTCAGCAAAAGAGACCGATACAATAAAGTACTAGGCTTTAAAAAAATAATAAATTTCGGGGATCGATTTTTGAGCAGGATGGGCTACTCGATCTGAAGAAACTTCTAATTGGGTCCCACTTGCATGCTAATGCGCTGTTTATCTTGATATGAGATCACCATGTCGTGCGCATAATAATAATAATAATAATAATAATAAGTACCAGGCAGTGGCTCTCGTGGCTTTTGGTCTTAACTGATTGGAGGTGATATCATGTACATTGTTTTGTCTTAGTATAAAAGATAGGCTACAACAAATATTCTGCTTAATACCACAGATTTGCTTGTCAACTGTTTCAGCTTAACCAATTGAGCATGTCTCTTGGTGGCTGACGATATGTGCATCTCTGATCATGAGCAGAAGTAGTGGTGGAGCATCATAGCCATATGTTGAGAGGAATTCTTTGGGGTTTGAATAATTCATCTCTGGAAACATGGGTGTTTTTCTCAACATCCTTAAACAAACCTTATTCAGGGACCTTTTGAGCAGGATGGGCTACTCGACCTGAAGAAAATTTTAACCGGGCCCCACCTGCAAGGTCATGTGCTGTTTATCTTTATATGAGATCAGGATGTCGCGCACATATGGTGGTGATGCATGTGCCTGGTGTACCCTTATCAGACAGGTAGTCATGATGGGAATAATGGGCTTCGTATATTTTACTCCAGTGCCACTTTGATGGCATACACTGCTCTCTCACTCAAGAAGAAGAAGAAGAAGAAGAAGAAGAAGAAGAAGAAGAAGAAGAAGAAGAAGAAGAAGAAGAAGAAGATGATGACGACGACGACGATGATGATGGCGATGGTCATCGTGATGATGATGATGATGACGACGATGATGATGATGATGGCGATGGTCATGATGATGATGATGATGATGATAAGAATGAGAAGTAGGAGGAGGGAGGTGGAAGTGGTGGTGGTGATGGCAGTGGTGGTGGCGGCGACGGCGGATGAGTTAGTTATAGATTATCTGTTCTCAATGACAAACCCCGAAATCTGTCGAGAACGTCTTCCCAAGATGCCAGTCGATGACACAACTATTGTGTAATCTAATTAACCACTCTTGTTTTGATTGTCAGTGACAAGTGTTTGCCCATTGTCTCTGAAAGTTAGCATAATTGCAAACGTGTTTATTTCATTTACTTGTTGTTGCTGCTGTTGTTTCTGTCGATGTTGTTGTTGCTGTTATTGTTAATGATGGTTTTGATGTTATAGAAGTGTGTGCGTGTGCATCTGTGTATATGATTGCGTGTAGGTTTTTCGCGGTGTTAATATTGGAAGTGTACTAACAGCTTTAAGATATTATAAAGTCTTTAGTGTTAAAACAGCGGCGAGAGGACTGGCGGATAACATGCAATGACAGCCAGTGTGCGTAAATTTTTTTGACATTTAGTTACGTCCCTCTCTTTGTTCCGAATTCAAATCGATCTGCTGATGTCAGCGTTATCTTACACCTATCGAATGTGTTGAATCGTTCAAGCTTTAGATAAAAATGACTTGCGGCATCTTGTGATATTTCTTCCGGTTGCTTAGACTCTGAGTTCAAACCTAGCCGGGGTCAGCTTGGCTTGTCGTTGTTTCGAGGCTGGTAAAATAACTAAATTGTTCCGGAGTGGATGATAAGTGAAATTGTTAGACCTTGAACAAAATGTTTTTGCAGAACTTATGCCGAACCTTTAGGTTTTCGTTACCCATTTTGGTGCAACAACAAACTTGTCTGGATGTACGATTAAATAGTTTCCAACCACATAGATTCCGCTTCAGTTCCACTGCGCGGCGTCTTGGGTAAGCGTTCTTCCACTGCAGTCTCGAGTCGACCGATTCCTTGTGAGTGAATTAGGCAGGTGGAAACCCATTATGTATATATGTATTTGTATGAAGTAAAAAGAAGTAGTAAAGCTCCTTCCTGAATCATGTTGACTCAGAGAACCGGTTTACCAGTTTCCATGGCATATATAGTCCCCACCTGAACGGGAAGGTTCCCTTCGAACTCCACTTTCTTCGGCCAGGCAAAATTTCAAAGAGAAGTCTGTAGGATAGAACGAACTAAACCCGCCATATATGCCCACGGGCATATGACGTAGTGGTTTTAGAGCGCGGGCTACTAACCCCAAGATTCCGAGTTCGATTTCAAGCAGTGACCTGAACACTAATAATAATAATAATAATAATAATAATAATAACATCAAAAAATACCTTAGGAATGAGAACCCAACTTCGAAATTTCCCCAAGACACCTGATGAAGGCTGGAGGGTATATCAGCCGAAACGTTGTGTTAACAACAAACAAGATGAGGACAAATATCCGTCGAATGTAAATAATGTAAATAATGTAAATAATGTACAGAATTCTTCATCTCTTAAATATAGAACTGTACTCCCATATATAGTTATGTCTACTCAATTTCCCGTTCACGTACTTAGTGATTATAATCTTTATATGTATATTTGTGCGTGTGTGTGTGTGTGTGCGTGTGTGTGTGTGTGTGTATGTGTGTGTGTCTGTAGAGCATTTTCAACTACACACACGCACACACAGATAGATAGATAGATAGATAGATAGATAGATAGATAGATAGATAGATAGATAGATATGAATACAGCTATAGGCAGTGCTAATGTGGTATAATCATTCGCATTGAGAATGCGAAGGATTATTCCAACATGAGCACTGCCTATAGCTCTGTCAGCAGGAAACCATTGGTACCAGAGATTTGACAAAGAATTTTATTACAAAGAATTCTTTACCCATTTCCCGATGTTCACTATTCAGTTCGCTATCAACGCGAAGATGTATACATGTGTGTGTGTGTGTGTGTGTGTGTGTGTGTGTGTGTGTGTAAATGGGCTGTCATAACATCTGAGACAAGTTATTGTTTACGGTGTTTCCTCATAACCGCTGACAGGATATTTAAATTGTCTGTCATCATAACCGCTGACAATGTATTTTAGCAGCATATCAATTATATTCGCTGACATAACATCGCTGACAGATATATTATATTGTCTAGATGAGGTTGTCATCGTGATACAACAAATATTGTTGTTCTGGTTTATTGGGCCAAAATCGTACATACACTGCTGCGGCAATACGATTTCTCCTAAGACAGTGAAGGTTTTTGAAATACCAAACGCTTGGTTGAGTTTCAAAATCATAAAACATCAGTTTTCATGATCGAATAACTAAATATGTGGTGAGGAGGGGCCTTTTCTCCCTGAGTATGTATAACAGCTCACACACACACACACACACACACACACACACACACACACACAAATACAGATTCACATACGTCTAGACGTACATTCATGTACACAGACAGAAATAGTCATACACATACACACAAATAGTCATAAGCATACAGTCTCATACATACATACACACACATACGCAATTGCAAGCTCTCGCACAAAATTATACACATGCATACATACGCTAACACACCTACACACATCCGCACATACTACTAACGCATACGCACGCACACACAAATACACAAATACATTAACACATATACACATACATACATGTTGCTGTGTTTATGTACCCGTCACCTAGCGGTTCGGCAAAAAAGAGACCGTCAGAATAAGTACTAGGCTTACAAAGAATAAGTACCGGGGTCGGTCTGCTCGACTAAAAAGGCGGTGCTCCAGCATGGCCGCAGTCAAATGACTGAAACAAGTAAAAGAATTTTAAAAAATGAATAAAAAAAAAGAATAAAAAAAAGAATCAAAGAGACCACGGATTTGTACGAACATTGACGAAGATAACGATAAGATAACTAACGAGATGGAGTTAATAGATAAATATTTTATCGTAATTAATGAAGAAAAATGAGATGAGGATGTGACGATGTGCGGGAGACGAAGGGAGAAGAGAAAAGGTAAATTAAAAATGAAGATGTCCTGTACTCCCACCTCACTCCACCTCTGTAGAACTCAAAGAAAATAACACATGAATACTCACTAGATTACGAAGCTTGGTTCTTAATCGCATATTTCAGAGATCGATCCCACCGTTTGTGGTATTTTGGCTAATCCATTTTCTCTCTCTTTCTCTTTCTCTCTCTCTCTCTCTCTCTCTCTGTATATATGTATGTGTGTGTGTGTGTGTGTGTGTGTGTGTGTGTGTGTGTGTGTGTGTGTGTGTCTGTGTCTCTGTGTGTCTGTGTCTCTGTGTGTCTGTGTCTGTGTGTGTCTGTGTGTTTCCGTGTGTCTGTGTGTGTCCGTGTGTCTGTGTGTACATATATATACATACATACATACATGTAATTGCCAACCAACTGTGGCGTCCTATACGGGACAGTGCTACTGGCGTTTATAGCCCCAAAGAAAAGGAAAAGGAAGGAAAGAGCTGAAAGAGATGTCTTCCTTGGGCTATAAATGCCAGTAGCAGTGTCCCGTATAGGACGCCACACTTGGTTGGCAATTATATATTACGATTCCGTATTACTACTGTTTACATCTCGCTCAGAGATTTAATATAGCCTACATACATACATATATATATATATATATATATATATATATATATATATATATATATATATATATATATATATATATATATATATATATATATATATATGTATGTGTATTTTATCGGTCTACTTTGCCGAACCCCCATTTTGACGGGGACGTAAACACACCAACATCGATTGTCAAACGATGGTGGCGGAACAAACACAGACACAAACAACCACATAGATACATACGCACACACATCTATGCAACGGGATCCTTTCGGTTTCCGTTTACCAAATCCACTCACAAGGCTTTGGTCGGCCCGTGGCTATAGTAGAAGACACTTTCCCAAGGTACCACGCAATGGGACTGTTTGTGTATATATACGTTTGTGTGTGTGTGTGCGTGTGTGTGTGTGTGTGTGTGTGTACATATACATATTTACATACACAAACACACATGCATGCATAGGATTCCATATGTGGAAGTATCTTCATTTATTAAACTTTCTTCTCAATTTTTGATTTAGTTCTGGTTTATTCCTTTCTCATAATAACTTTAGAGGTGAGTTGCTTTGTTAAAGGGAAATAACTCATTTAAAATATCTAATGGATATGCACCGGATATTAAAACAAACGACTTTCGTGCTTGTTTGTTTGATTGATAGATTGTTTGTTTGTTCGTTTGTTTGTTTTCAAAATATCTCTCTGGAAAAGTTGAGATGAATAACAGAGGTATTCAGAAGGTTTTTCTCTCCGCTCTCTGCTGTTAATTCAAATTTCATGGACGTTCGTTCAATGGGGCAGCCATATTGGTACATGGCTCATCATGGCTGTCTGATTGTTCCAACATTTATAAAACTTCAAGTAAGGACAGAAAGCAGAAAGGGAAATCGTCTGATCATTTTCTTCATTTGTCTCACACTCACGCTCACACCCAGACGTGAAAACACACAAGCACTCAGATAAGCATTATGGTAACATACGTTTGCATATATATATATATATGTGTGTGTGTGTGTGTGTATGTATATATATATATATATATATATATATATATATATATATATATATATATATATATATATATATATATATATATATATATATATAATATGTATACATATACATAGATATCTGTGTCTCTGTGTCTCTGCGTGTATGTAGAATAGTAATGTGTTCGTTCATTAAACCACGAGAAACCACAAACTGCAATAAAGAACTCAATGGTGATTTAGTAGAGTATAATAAAATCTATACTCTAGACGATGGAACCGAGTGAGAAATCAGCTCATTTGTCAGTACCAAAATAAATTACACACAGACGCACACATAGACATACACACACACACATACATACATATATAAATATATATATATATATATATATATATATATATATATATATATATATATATATATATATATATATATATATATATATATGCTTGCATATACACATCTCTATCTGCTTGTGTGGATGTCAGACGTAGTCAGATGATTGTGGCTCTGCATAAACATCTATGCATGTATATGTGTGTGCGTAAGTATCCATGTCTGTGTGAACGGTAATAAAATCAAAGAGGTGATTTATGCACAAACACACATTCACACACACACACACACACACACACACACACACACACACACACACACACACGTGCTATACAGTAGTACGTATGTTTAAAATGTGTTTGAGAGTAACAGCTATATATACCTGTTGTGTTTTTGTACACATTCGAATTTGTACGCCCGCGTCAGTGCGTGTATCGGATTATGTATTCATACATGTATATATGTATGTGTGTTTGTCTGTATATGTATATGCATGTATGCATGTATGTATGTATGTATGTATGTGTCTGCATGTGTTTATGCACTTGTACGCGTGTGTGTAGAACGTTAAGTAGTAACGTTAGTGAAGTGTAAATCCACCGCATATGTATCTTCGCCAGGTTGTTTTGCACATATATTTATATATATATATATTTGCGTATGTGCGTAAGCGAGTATGCGTGTAAGTATTTATGCGTGCATGTATATATACATATATATATATATATATATATATATATATATATATATATATATATTCATATACATATATACACATTCATATATATATATATAAACATATATATATACACATATATATATATACACATATATATATAAACATACCTATATATGTGTGTGTGTATCTATATATATATTATGTATATATATATACGTATATGCATGAATATATACATATATATGTGTATATATATATACGTATATGTATATGTGTATGTATATATATATATATATATATATATATATATATATATATATATACACATATATATATATATATATATATATATATGTATATATATATATATATATATATATATATATATATATATATATATACAATGTGTGTGTGTGTATATATATGTGTGTGTGTGTGTATGCATGTATTTGTGAATATGTGCATGAACGTGTACATGTATTTAAAGTTTTTGTGTATGCGTTTGTAAGGTTTTCAGCAATGCTGCTCGTCAGACATCCTCACGATTGCAACGAGGCTGGTATTGGTGGTATGGTGGTTGTCGTGGTGGTGGTGGCGGCGGCGGTGGTGGTGGCGGCGGCGGCGGAGGGTGTGGTGGTCGTCGTCGTGTTTGTGGTGGTGGCGGTGGTGGTGGTGGTCGTCGTCGTCGTCGTGGTAGTAGTGGTGGTGGTGTTGCGCGCAGTGGCTGCTTCTCGTCGTGGTCTTGGTTAAGCTCGTGCTCGTTGTATGGAGGTGATAGGAGAGGTCGACGGTGGCGGCGGAGGTGGTGGGGGTGGGGGGGAGAGGCTGGACGGCCAGGAGGTTTCTTAGAGATAGATGACGAGCCGAACTGGGCGATGAGGGCGGCGTGTGCGGCGGAGGCTGGCTGGCTGACGGAACGGATGGACGGCCAGGGAAGGAAGAAAAGAACGAAGGTATGTGAAGTAGATGGAAAGAAGCGGTGTGAGGAGGAGGCATGAGGGGAAAATGGTGAGAAATACAGTGGGGAGAAGAGGGAGGTGTGGAGAGAGGGAGGGATGGCGGGGGATGGTGAGAGGGAGGGAGGGAGTGAATCGGTGTCCATGCGATATTTAAAGTTAATTGGAAATGACGAGAAAGACATTGGTGAAATACGCCGTGTATATAGAGAGACAGAACCCTGTAATTTGTAACTAGCGAGATACACAACGGTAATGATGATGGTGGTGATGGTGATGATGATGATGATGGTGAGGCGGAGGTAGAGGAAGAGGACGATGGTGTTGGTAGCGATGCTGATGATGATGTGAATGATGATGATAAGGAGGAAGTAGAAGAGAAGGAGGATGACGAGAAGGACGAGGAGGATGACGAGAAGGACGAGGAGGATGACGAGAAGGACGAGGAGGATGACGAGAAGGACGAGGAGGATGACGAGAAGGACGAGGAGGATGACGAGAAGGACGAGGAGGATGACGAGAAGGACGAGGAGGATGACGAGGAGGATGACGAGAAGGACGAGGAGGATGACGAGAAGGACGAGGAGGATGACGAGAAGGACGAGGAGGAGGGGGGAAGATGAGGAGGAAGATGAGGAGGGAGATGAGGAGGGAGATGAGGAGGAAGATGAGGAGGACGATGGTGGTGGTGGTGATGATGATGATGATGATGATGTTGATGATGATGATTAGGAGGAGGAGGAGGGGGAGGACGATGATGGTGATGATGATGATGATGATGATGATCATCATCATCATCATCATCATCATCATCATCATCATCATTATCAGGATGATCATGATGCTGTTGATGATGTTGGTGCCTTTTGATGGTGATGGCGCTGATAGTTGTAGTGGTGTTTTTGATGGCGGTGGCAGTGATTATGCCGATGAGATTGATAGTCGTGATGATGATGATGAGGACGATGACGACGACGATGATGATGATGATGATGATGCCGGTGGTGGTGCTATCTAACGATAGTGAAAAAGAGGAACATTAACAACAACAACGACGACAAGGCATATTGTTGGTAAAATCGCATCACCGAAAACTGGGTCTTTAGATACTCCTCCAGCAGATGGTTCTTGCGTCTAACGTCTGCTGATTATTGGCAATGTCGACTGCTTAATTCCCCTGCAGGAAATACATTTAAATTTCGTAGGAAAAAATGTTTTTGTCCTTCTTTTATTGACTTTTTAATTATTATATATTTATATATTTTTATTGGTTTATAATTACATACATACATACATACATACATACATACATACATACATAAGTATTATCTATGTGTGTATGTGTGTGTGAGTGTGTGTGTTTGTCTGTGTGTGTGTGTATCTGTCTCTGTGTGTGTGCGTGTGTATGTATGCATGTAAGTATGTATGTATATACATATTTATGCATGTGTATGTCTGTGTGTGAATATGTATGCATATATATGTGTGTGTGTGTGAGCATGTATGCGTGTGTGTGTGTATGTGCGTGTATGTGTTTGTGTGTATGTGTGTGTACGTATATGTATATTTGTATGTATGTATGTATATATGTGTGCGTATGTGTGTATGAGAGAGAACGAGAGAGAGTGAGTGGGAGAGCGTAGTGTGTGCGCATGCGTGTGTGTGTATGTGTCTGTGTGTATATGTGTGTACACGTATGTATGTATGTATGAGTGCGTGTGTGTGTATGTGCGCGTGTGTGTATGTGCGCGTGTGTGCATGTGTATGTGTGCTTGTGTGTGTGTGTGTGTGTGTGTGTGTGTGTGTGTGTGTGTGTGTGTGTGTGTGTGCATGTGTGTGTGTATTTCCAACCGCACTATAATGACATTGAAAATGAGTGTTGCCAAGAGTTTCATGAAGACATCCTCAGAAATAACATCTGCTAAATATCGCCTCCTCTCTCTCTCTCTCTCTCTCTCTTTAAATAGTGGTCAATGACCTTCTCTGGCAATAATCTGTTGACTTTCTTTTTTTTTAAACTGTTTCCTTGTTAAACATGTTTAATATGCTAAACCCTCCCAACAACGCACACACATCCACACACTCAATGTTTTATTCTCTACTGTCTTTCTAAATGTAAACCCTTTGAGGTTAATATGCAAACCATCATCATCACCATTATTATTATTATTATTATTATTATTATTATTATTATTATTATTATTATATGCTTGACTTTTGCTTTGTACTTGTACTAGTTGACTCCAAGTCTCACCTCAAGAGACAACAAGTTAGAAGTTCATGTTGGTATTATGCTTAGGCTGTCATATATTTGGTCTTGCACATAATATTGTTCTAGAGAATGTCTAAGAAAACATAAGAAAATCATTATTAGTTCGTTTTAAAATTTGAGATTACATAGACAGTATTCTATATAGGATATGGGCAGTTCCCATGGGCACTATCTTTTGAATTTCTGCCATTTTGGGATTACCTGGTACCTGATTCAGGTAGCAATCAGCCCCTTTTTCCTATTATTATTATTTTTATTTTTATTATTATTATTATCATCATTATTATCATCATCATCATCATCATCATCATCATCATCATCATCATCATCATCATTATCATCATCATCATCATCATCATCATCATCATTATTGTTATTTCACATATACACAACAGATTAAATTGTTGGAAAAGAAACACCTTAGGAATCCCTAATGACGCTGTTTTCCTAATTTGTTTAATATCCCAATGCAATCTTGTAACGATATAATTAAGACTACATCTATTTTCTTTTTGTGCAAGTTTACTGAAATCGCTTAGCAGACGGTTAATATTTTCGTTCCCTTTCCTACACATTCGTTATTTTCAGTCTGACTGAGTCAAATTCGTTCTAATGTCTTGTTTTTGAATAGCTATTAGTTGTGATTCACTTAAAACTCTTAAAACTGAAATATTACAAATTTAACAGAATTTCAGTTTTTAGATTCTGGTATTTCCTTACAATATATCATTGCTAATCATAAATAACATTCATTGCAACACGTCCAGCTTGCTATTACTTCAAGTCTCTATCATGCCTGTAGATCTTACCCACTGAACTGCCAATACTCCTAGTAGCAATATTAGGTCAGGAATTGATTTGAAATTATCTATACACTTTGAACCGAAAGTCCTCCGCAAAAGAGTATCTAGTTGAGCCGTCTTTATGCCCTTTTTCCCCGAGGATGTCGGTCGCCCTTGCCCGCCAGCAATTCTCTATAAAACGTTAAGGTGGAACATTACATTTACCGACGGCATAGCCTGATCGGTAGAAGGTTATGAACATCTGATGATACTTCAGGTGCCTGCCTTCGGCTACTCTTGACCTATGACTGCTCCTGTCAAGAGACACGCTGTAGAAATGCGAGTCTGACAAACAGCGTCCGTGCCTGCTCACCATCGAGGAAACAC
>NC_142938.1:12634518-12647018 GCF_046866305.1 Octopus bimaculoides
AAAGTTATCAGCACTTTAATTCAATTTTCCGAAGCTTTCTCATTACTGCGGGGAAATCTTATCATGATTGCCTATCAGTCTATCAGTGTGAGCTCAGAAACAATCGTTCTTTATTGATATATATGTGTATATGATATGCCTATGACATATATATATATATATATATATATATATATATATATATATATATATATATATATATGTACAGACACACGTACACACGCGCTATCTATTTATTTTATCTATCAATCTATTTTGTTGTGTGTGAAATTTTTTCCCTGCTTTGTTCGCCTCCATCTCTCTTTCACTCTGTCACCCACAAACCGATACGCCATATTTGAGATTTTCATTCTTGATCCTACCACGTCTAAAGTTACACACCACCGTTCCCGTCCTCTTTATTGGCCGCCACTAACACATGAAAGATACATAATAACCACAAGTGATTAAATATATGCACCATGTATTTGTGTATAGAGTGTGTGTGTGTGTGTCTGTGTGTGTATGGCTGTGTGTAGAGTGGGTGGGTGGGTGTCTGATATGTTTGTGTGTGTCGTTATCAGTTTGTATCACACTATTTGGCATGGGAGACATAGATCTAAGACCGAAAGGGTTATAAAGTAAGATGGATGGATAGATACCTAAACAGATAATCACAAAAAAAAAAACGACAGACAAACGTATTCATATAACTATATAGGTGTGTGTGCGTGTTATTGTATGTATGTATATATATGTACATATATTTTTCATTTTTTTTTCATTTTATCTAGTTTCAGCTCATGAGCTGTAGCTATGCTGGGGCACCGCCATTAAAAGAATTAACGCTGCGAACAGGATTCGAACCTGTGAGGGCATTGCCCATTGGATTTCGAGTCCAACGCCTTAACCACTCGGCCATCGCAGCATCTACGATATAATGAATATTATATAAGGAATATATACATATATAATTCCGCTGGTGTCACTATATATATATATGTGTGTGTGTGTGTGTGTGTGTGTGTGTGTGTGTGTGTGTGTGTGTGTGTGTGTGTGCATAATTTCACCGCTATCGCTATATATATATATAGTGACACCGGCGGAATTTGAATTCAGAGCGACGAAACAAATGCCGCAAGACATTTTATGCGCCCATATAAAGACTCTGCCCATTTGTTGTAAGATATATAGTGCATCAGTATAAACACTATACGCTAATCCCTTGCCATATCGCGGTTCACCTATCACGGTTTATTATTTAAGCTTACGTCGATTCCTCTGACTGGACATTACATTCAACCCTATAGATAGATAGATAGATAGATAGATAGATAGATAGATAGATAGATAGATAGATAGATAGAAAAAATTATTCAGATGGTCAATGGCATGATATTCCCCTGTCATTTTATTCATTCTTCTAGGGCGTGATGTTAATAACCCGCGGACATATTTTCTCCTCGTGCATTTTGAGAAGTGAAAGTGAAGCGGATTCAGAATATTTTCTGAGAATATGCACATTCAAGTTTTTTTCAGAATTGCAACCGTTTGAAACACAATGTTCGGCAAGTTCTCTCGATCTGCTGTCGAATCTGTTCTCATTAAATCTTTTGTTTAATTGTTGACTCGTCTTATTGCACAATGAACAGGGCCTACCTCTCTTGGAGTATCTGCACGCTGTACCTTGAAAAACAGCCGCAAGTGAGGTACGTACACTATGGGTTTATGTCGAACACCTTCTGTCGCGGGTGGGACGGATCCGGTTGTCAACTGAAGATCGGGAAGATCGCCCCGCTATCTTCCTTTAACCGGGAAGGAAAGGCTGTGTTTATATTCCTGGTGGCCATGGCGAAAGAGGTTGTATGGTGGACGAGAATGAAGGGACTGAAGACAAACACTTTACGCTTTGGCCAATCCCTGGAAAGGAAAATAGGGGTAGAGAAGAAAGTGTTGTCTTTTAGTCAGTTTACTGAAAGATGGATGAAAGTAGCGAGAATGGTGGCAGTGAACGGGCCTGCCCTGAGCATATGCCTGTAGTTGGAAAAAAAGGAAAGGAAAAAAGGTACCTGCTTCAAAAGTCAGGGTACCCATGGTTTTTTATGGGTTTTTTTCATGAGCAGCCCTCTAACGTCTCCTCCTCATTGAGGATTAACATATTGTTGATTTCTTTTTTTTTTTCTAATTTTGTTAGTCTCATAACAACACACTCACACACATACACACACACATTCTCTATTTTGTGTTGTAATGTCCATAATGTTTTTTCTTAATGTAAACCCTTGTAATTAGTAAAGAAATCATTATTATTATTATTATTATCATTATTATTATTATTATTATTATTATTATTATTATCATCATCATCATCATCATCATCATCATCATCATCATCATCATCATCATCATCATCATTATTATTATTATTATTATTATTATCATCATCATCATCATCATCATTATCATCATCATCATCATCATTATTATTATTATTATTATTATTATTATTATTATTATTATTATTAACGCGGCGAGCTGGCAGAAACGTTAGCACGCCGGGCGAAATGCTTAGCGGCATTTCGTCTGTCTTTACGTTCTGAGATCAAATTCCGCCGAGGTCGACGTTACCTTTCATCCTTTGCGGGGGGGAGTCGATTAATTAAGTACCAGTTACGTACTGGGGTCGATCTAATCGACAGCCCCCCCCCACCTCCCCCAAAATTTCGAGCCATGTGCCTAGAGCAGAAAAGATTATTATTTTATTTATTTATTTTTTTTTTTTTTGGTTATAGTACTAATAATAAATGGAAAATAAAGACGATGAAGTTGATTTGCTATGAAAAATTAAAGAGAGACAAAGAACAAATGGAATCAATAAATCGCGTTCTTTACACTTAAACACACCAACGATAGTTTTAATCTCATTAAGACGAAGATTTCCTCACACGAAATATTAGAATTTAAGTTCTGTTCTTGCTTCTGGTGTTTAAAGGTCACGCCATATTCCCTAGTAACATCGGAAAAAGAAATAAAGAAATAAAATAATTAAACAAAAACAAAAATATATATATATATATCAACAATTAAGAACGACGTATAAATTGCTGTTGGAGGTGTTGCCGTCGTCGTCGTCGTCGTTGTTGTTGTTGTTGTTGTTGTTGTTGTTGTTGTTGTTGTTTTTGCAGGTTTCGAGGTTTGGGGGTTCAGGGAGTCTCTTTTTCCTGTGTAACCCCCTTGTCAGTTGTTTGTTAATAACTGCGTTTTTCCTAACCTCCTCCCTCTCTAAAGCTTCCTTTTGTTTAGTTTGGTTGGGTTGTTGGGTTCTTATTAGGGGATTTTGCATATTTGTTGGGGTCTTTTGTTTGTTTGTTTGTTTTTTTTGTCGGTCTTCGTTATTTTTCCTGTCAAACAATGGGTAAAAATCGCCTTAGAGATTGTGTAGGAAAAGGGCGATTCTGTTTATTCAAACCTGGAACAATAGAAGGGACAGAGCGAGCGAAAGAAAGAAAGAAAGGAAAGGAAAACGAGGAAGAGTGAGAAATAACAATCTCCCCAGAGAGAGAAAGAGAGAGAGAGAAAGAAAAAACAAACAAGCAAAAAGGAAAGCAAAAAGAAAAAATAATAAAAACATGTGAATTATGCCATTAGCTTCCCAATTTGAGCCGTTCCGTATCGTTTAACAATTTATCCAGTGATAAACTGAACTTTTGCATTACTTGCTTGCTTCGATTTGCAGACCTGCTGTCCCATTAAATAAGATTAAATGAGAAGCCTGTGTGATTATATTCGATTTATTCAACTGCTATAATATTAAACGCAATTAATTAATCACTTTCCATAGCTTCTAAATCAGATGAATCGACATTTTCAAGCGATTTAAGCTAATCATTGTAACTATGGCGGAGCTATTAAAAGTAATTAACTAACGCTTCAGTTTATTAAACAATACCTCTCCGCCATTCTTTCCTGGTATTTCACGCGTGTTTGACATATTTAACTAAACCATTTATTAATCTATCTAGCTTTAAAAGTCCTGGCTGAAATCTAATAAACACACTGCTTTTTAATATACCATCTGGTGAGCAAATTCAAATTGCATAGAATACTTGTTTATGATTGTCTCTTTTTCCCGAGAATTAGCCAACAATGTAACCAACTTTGCACTACTCCCATCCTAAAACCTATCCGATTACACAACTCTTCCCTGTTGTTTTGTCTCCTGTGTATCAAAGTAAACCAACATAGATAAATACTAAACGCTTAACACATTCATCACTCACAAAACCATCATCAAATCTGTATCCTAGGATTTAGTGGATCTTGACTGATATCATTCTCACCATTTCTGGGGAAAGGGAATTATTTGATTGTAAACCGGATATCATATTGAGAAACAGATGACTGTAGGCCAGATAACCACAGCTAGGGAACAGCATGAAGTGACTGTAGGCCAGATATCACAGCTAAGAGAGGGGATTAGTTGACCACAGGTCAGATACCGGAGCTAGGGGACAGCATTAGGTGATAGTAAACAAGATGTCACTTCTGGAAAAGGGCTTTAGATGACTGTAAGCTAGATACCACAGCTAAAAGAGAACATTAGGTGAGTGTAAGCGGAGCCGGATTAAGATCCATAAAAGCCCTAAGCACTTAAAAGATTTTGGTGGCCCCGCTATATATGTAATTCAAAACATAAGCAGTAATAAACCATAAAATGAATTTTTATTTTTTCAACATGAAACAAAACTTACAGGAAGATGGAAAATATTGTTTAATTTTGTATACTTCCATTTTATTTATATTTGAGAAATTTTTTTCCTACTGTTTTTTTAATTGCAAAGTCATTTACCAGATCCTCAAAATTAATCTTATGTAACACAACTGTTTCTATACTTAGTAGAGATAAGGAATCCTGTATTTTGTTTTAGCAAGTTTTAAATGATTTCTTTTGTGTTGTAAACCATTTACCATTTCTGTGGTGCCCCCTCCTTCCCTTGGTTCTCCAAACACGTGCTTATTTTGCCTGATGATTAGTCCAGCGCTAGGGCAGATACCACAGCTTGGAGAGGACATCAGGTGAGTGTAGGACAGATACCAAAGCTAAGAGAGGGCGTCAAATGGCTGTAAAGCAGACACTACGACTGGATGATAACATAGGGTAACTATAGCCCAGATACCACAGCTGGGAGAAGGTATTTAATGAATACAGACCAGTGCTGGGATCGATGGCATCGACTAACGCCCTCTGTTGGCTTTGTACCTAAAAAGCAGTGAGTTGGCAGAATTGTCAAGAATGTTTTGCATATTTTATTCTGGCTTTTTGTGTTCTGAGTTCAAACCCCGCCAAAATCAACTTTGCCTTTCATCTTCTGAGGTCTATAAAATAAGATACCAGTCAAGTACTTGGGTCGATTTAAGCGACTGAAACCCCACCCTAAAATGATTGGCCTTGTGTCAAAATTAGAAAGGATCATCATCATCACCGTTATTATTATTGTTGTTGTTGTTGTTGTTGTTGTTGTTGTTATCGTTATCATTATTAATTATCCAGTTGTTTCACGGTTCACGATTTTATTGAGGTGCCTATTTTAATCATGCTGTTTATCAAACCACAACTTGTAGTCTAAGACGTGGTGCATTTGGTATCTGTTATACAAAAGGTTGTTTGCTTTTCTTTCTGATCTTCATGTATATTCTTACTTTATCTGTTTGCACCCAGTAAACATCTTTCTCACTGTCCAAACTCCTGGAACAATGTCCAAATTTTCCATGATTTACTCTCTGTTCTATATCACTGCTTCCAATTCCAGAATATTACGTAACTGTATAATGATCTTGTTAACTTTTTTTTTCCAGCATTTGAGGATTTCTTTCTTCATGGTGGTACGCTACTCTAATTTTTCCTTTTTCTATTTTTAACTCTGGTGACAAATAGGTATGCCAATACATAGATTTTCAAGTTTGAAGTGTCCCAGCCCAACAAATCTATTGAAAGATGGATGAGAGAAGCAAGCATATTCTGAGTGAACGAGCCTGTTGTGTGTTCCTGTGGATCGGAGGAGGGCAGTTGAGAAAAGGACGCTTGCCTTAATGAGCAGGATGACTTGCGGTTTTTGTGGTTTCCGTGAATAACTTTCAGGGTGCTTCCTTTCAGGGTGCTTCCTTTTAGGGTTTTTTTCGTTTTTATATTTACTTATTCATTATTTCTTTTATTTGCATATTTTTTATGACATCCAACACTGTGTCATCCTGTATTGTCCACACTCTTTTGTCAGACCTTTTGGTTAGTAAAAAAAAAAACCTCTTATTTTTCTCTTATTTCAAAGGCATGCCTTCACTGATAGACTTTAAAACAAAAATGTACGCGAGTCGATTTGTTCGACCAAAATCTTTCAAAGCAATGCTCCAGCATGACCGCAGTCCATTGACTGAAACAATTAAAAGATAAAAGATTTAAAAAAACTAACTGTAAGGGCGCTACAATAGCAGAAATATTAAGGAGTCCGTTGGAATGCTTTGAAATATTCACTCTTGCTCCCTAAATCTGAGTTTAGATCCTGCTGAATAAAGTATGCGTATTTTTTTTTTAACGGGGTCTCTTTATCTCTCTTTCGCGTGCGGTTTCTCTCCATAGAAAGCGGCTTTAAACCCAAAGGGAGAGGATTGAGATCCGTTAGGTTTAAAATGCCCAAGAAACGTATTATCTATGCTATCACGGCGCCCCTGCGACTCCCTTAATAGTCAAGGGCCAAAGGTTAAATGGTATTCTAATTAAAGCGGGCACTAACATTAATTAATATTATGAGACAAGAAAGCTTTAATTAACGAAAATGACACCTCGACTGATATGAACTACCATGATGTAAATAACTAATTCTGTTGTTTTTGTTTTGTTTTTGTTTTTTTGTTTTCTTTTTGTTCTTTTTTCTTTAATGTCAGTGGGGATACAACTCTGAATATTAGTTAATTAAAATTAATTGAATATGAAATACAGTGTTGAGCGAGCAATTACATTCTTATTACTCTACTTCTTTCTCTCTCTCTCTCTCTCTCTCCCTATCTCTCTCCTGTCTCTCTCTTTCTTGTCTTTCTCTCACCTGTCACTCTCCTGTTTCTCTTTCCTCTCCCTCCCTCACTCCTTTCCCTCTCCCTCACCTGTCCTTCTAACCCTCTCTCCCTCCTGTGACTCTCTCACCTGTATCTCTCCAGTTTCTCTTTTCTGTCCCTCTCTCAATCCTCCCCTGTCTCCTTCCCTCTCCCCTCTCTCTCTCTCTCTCTCTCTCTCTCTCAAACCCGCTCAGTCACATAGATATACTGCAGTCGCCCCTTGTCTAGTCATCGTCCAAATTAAGCTAAACAGAGAAATTCATTACAACTGACATCTGTATAAATAAATATTCGACATTGACAACTGAATCATATCATTTCAGCGTGTTAAAATCTCATCAAACACTTCGTCGCCGAGTCATGTACATACATACGTACATACATACCAACATATATATATATATATATATATATATATATATATATATATATACATACACATGCATACATACATATATATATATATATATATATATATATATATATATATATATATATATATATATATATATATATATATATATATATATATATATATATATATATATACTTATATATATATATATATATATATATATATATATATATATATATATATATATATATATATATATATATATATATATATATATATATATATATACATATATACTTATATATATGTGTGTGTGTGCATATACATATATATATATATATATATATATATATATATATATATATATATATATATATATACTTATATATATATATGTATATATATATATGAGTATATGAGAATGAGAAGAAAACCAGGTAATCAGGTAGCTATATGAAGAATTTTTACCAAAATTAATAGAAAATCGATATTGACCCGGAACAGATGTTTCTGGTGTCGCTTGATGGTTCAAAGTTCCACATAAATCATGTGAGGAATATCAATGCCGAGAATAACACCGTAGAAGGGACTGTATTGTTTATCTTTTGGCGAGCCATTGTATATGCTTATTTATCTGTCTTTATAGATCTCTATAGTTCTATCTATCTTATATTTGTGTCTTTCTAGACCAATTTATACGTCTATTTAATAATATTTAAAGTTCCTAAATATAGGCGCAGAAGTGGCTGTGTGATTAAGAAGTTTACTTCCCAACCACATGGTTCTGGGCTCAGTCCCACCGCGTGGCACCTTGGGCAAGTGTCTTCTACTACAGCCTCGGACCGACCAAAGCCCGTCATATATATATTTATATATATATATATGACGGGCTTCTTTTAATTTCCGTCTACCAAAATCTATTCACGAGTTTTTGGTCGACCCTAGGCTATAGTAAAAGACACTTGCCCAAGATGCCACTCGGTGCGACTGGATCCAGAATCATGCAGTTGTGAAGCAAACTTCTTAAACACACAGCCACGCCTGCGTCTTCCACTTTTCTGTTCTCACTACGTTAATCCACCATTCAACAAATTTACTGGTCGAAGTGAATGGAAGCACCTTTTTCTCCCCCGTCATTTTCCTTTCAAATTGAAACTTGTAATTGGCTGAAAAATAAAGTGTCTTTCTTCAGTCCTTTCAGCCTTATTTTCCAATTTCTCCGTATAATTCTTCTGGGAATTGTACTTCTTGCCTCTTGGTGATATGTATGACCGTCCTACACTGCTTTTATCATTCCCGCCATCTTTATTAATGACTAAATATATGCGTCTGTCCGTATAAATATATTTGTCTTTTCTCTCTTCCTTTACGTTCCTGCTTGTTTTTTTGTTTTTTTTTTCATTGTTTACACCGTCATTACTAACTTTGGTGCTGCGGCAGTCATTTTCACATGTTTAGACTAAGATGAATGTTTTGTTTTTGTTTGTTTGTTTGTTTGTTTTTGTGTGTGTGTTCTTAATTGTTCCATAGTTGTACATGCTGTCGTTGTTGTTATCGGTTTAGTTGTTCATGTTAGAAAATATTGCTGCTATTTGTGACAATTTCGTTCCAATACACCAGGGATTCTGAATTTTCCTTTATTTCCCTGTTCCATAACAGGATGCAAGCTACCTCCTATTCACCTATCACAGTTTTATAAGAATTGGCTCTTCCAACGTCGCCTACCGTTGCGATTTTGAATATAAAGTCCTGCGGTGACAATAAAAACAAATAGAAACTGTAACACTTTTTCAAACACACACACACTCACACTCACACACACACACACACACACACACACATACACACACATGCATACCTAAACGATAGAAGATCAAGCTATGTGCGTGTCCATACATACAAACATACAAATACGTATATATATATATATATATATATAAGTATGTATATACGAATATATATATACATACATATATATGTGTGTATTTGTGTATGCATATATATATATATTATCTTTTACTTGCTTCAATCATTAGACTGTGGCCATGCTGGGGAACTGCCTTGAAGTATTTTGGTCGAGCGAATCGACTCCATTACTTATCTTTTTCAAAATACCTGGTACTTATTCTATCGGTGTCTTTCGCCGAACTGCTAAGTTATGGGGGTGTAAGCACACCAGCACCAGTTGTCAAGTGGTTGTGAAGAACAAACACAGACACACACACACACACACATATATATATATATATATATATATATATATGCTATATATATATATATATATATATATATATACGGCGAGCATCTTTCAGTTTCCGTCAACCAAATCCACTCACAAGGCTTTGGTCAGCCCGAGGCTATAGTAGAAGACACTTGCCCAAGACGCCACGCAATGGTTCCTTACCTACCGAGGTCAACTTTAGATCTGATCCCTCCTGAGTCGGCGACATGAAGTAGCAATAAAATACTGATCGATGTAATCGACTGCCCAACCGCAAAGCATTTTGTCCCCTCGCGCTCCTAACGATTCTGTGGCTCACCATACTAAAAACCTTATCAACAATAGATACAAGGCCTGAAGTTTGGTGGGAGGAGACTAGTCAATCACATCGACCCCATTGCTTAAATGGTACTTATTTTATTGACCTCGAATGGATAAAAGACAACGTTGACCTGGGCGGAATTTGAACACAGATCGTTAAGACGGGCAAGATACTAAATATCATGAACTGCCTGCTAACGACTCTGCCATCTCACCGTCTTAGATCCCCACACTAATAGCAATAATATTGGTTTCAAATTTTTGCACAAGGCCAGTAATTATGGTCGAGGTGGGTAAGTCGATTACATCGGCCCATGCTCAACTGGTAACTTATTTTATCGACCCTGAAAGGATGAAAAACAAAGTCAACCTCGGCGGAATTTGAACTCAGAACGCAATAGTACACGAAATGCTGCCAAGCATTATATCCGGCGGGCAAACGATTTTGCTAGCTCGCCTCCTTAGACACCAGACAAATGACACATTATTTAACACTCCATTCCTTTTCTGCAGACGGTAGGATGTGATTTCAGTGGACGGTCGTCTGCTGTATTCAGCAAACCGAACAACCATATGGGAGATTCGTTCTCTCATTGGCTCAGTTAGGAAATAGCTGACGATTGATGGCGTGGTCGTAAAACCGAATGTTAGTCCGTCTATATTTCATAATATCCAGACAATTCCATTCTTTCTTGTGTGTCAAGAAGTCAGAGAAAACCAATGGATAATAATCAGTCAAACATAAAGTACTGTTTCATTTTATCGTTAATAAACTGTTTAATTTGTAACATTTCGGCCGCCGTCAGACGTTAACTGGAAAAAGCCATACCATCCTTCTTGTATGGTAAACAGCGTCTTTTCAGTCATTGACGGAACGAGATGACTTCGAGGGCAACTTTGTCTATTGTCTTCACCTTTTTGTCCGTTCGTTTAATTTACAGTCATTCCTCGGGACAATTTCTCTTAATTCCTTTTTGTTTTCTCTGTCTGTCTCACTCTCCCTGTCCCTCTTTCTGTCTATTTGTCTTTCACTCTCTCTCTCCCTTCTCTCTCTCTCTCTCTCCCGCTCTTTCTCTGTCTCTGACGGTCTGTCTGTCTGTCTGTCTGTATCTCTCTCTCTCTCTCTCTCTCTCTCTCTCTCTCTCTCTCTCTCTCTCAGAGATTGCTGGTGGCACTTGCAGTAATTAAAATTATTACGTTTCCTGAAGAAACTCTGTCACAAACTCGCTCTTTTTTCTCCCTCTCCCCCTCTTTATCTTTCCGTGTGTGTGTGTGTGTGTGTGTGTGTGTGTGTGTGTGTGTGTGTGTGTGTGTGTGTGTGTGTGTGTGTGTATGTGTGTGTGTGTGTGTGTGTGTGTATGTGTGTGTGTGTGTGTGTGTGTGTGTGTGTGTGTGTGTGTGTGTGTTACAATGAAAAACTAGACCAAGAGCAAGTTTCAAACCGGAGATCGAAATCAAAAGCCATTCTCATCTTCCACACGACTACACCAACAAGACTCAGTGACTGCATGAGTGCCTCGTAGTGAAACAATCTCACAGATGAACGATTAAAAGATTCCCTTCGCAACAGTTCACGGCAAGACATAACTTCAAAAAAAAAAAAAAAGACATTACAAAAATGGGCCGTCGAATGAGCCTCTACAAGGTCGCACGATCAGCTAAAGCTAACCGCCAAATCTCCCTCAAATCACTTTTTAAAAAACAACAAATCGGACGTCATTCTGAGTACTCCGCATATACAGACGGAATGGTCACAGTGGAATGTCTTTGATCATAGTTTGCTCAACCTGTACTGACCTGGGAGTTACAAAAATTACAAGAAGAATCCCGAGCGAATGAGTGAGTGCCTCTCGGTTTGCTACAAATAGCAGTCAAACCGTCTTAAAACCATTCCCTAGTGCAGTGACTCACAATATTTTCATTACCCAAAGCCGTTTTCATTTAAATGACGTGAACCGCAGCGAAGGCTGTTCCTTCGAACAAGCGATCATTTATGCCTAACAGAGAGCCGGGTGGCCAGACATTGTCAAGCGTTTTTAATCAGTCTTAGCAATAACACTCTCCTTAGAGACAGTATGTGCTTGAAATGACATCTTAAACGTACGCTGTGTGAATATGGTAGTATCCTATAGAAGAGATTATGTAAAAGCCTCGTTAATCTACTCAAGTAAATACTGATTGGATTTCACGAATATACCAAGGTAAACTGAAGAAACTGATGAACGTGTCTTGATAAAATACATTATTTACATTATTTACATTTGACGGATATTTGTCCTCATCTTGTTTGTTGTTAACACAACGTTTCGGCTGATATACCCTCCAGCCTTCATCAGGTGTCTTGGGGAAATTTCGAACCTGGGCATATGGCGTCGTCGTCATCGTCGTGCCGTCGGTGGTGGTGGTGGTGGTGATAGTGATGGTGGTAGTGATGGTGGTAGTGGTAGGGGAGGTTGTGGTAGTGGTGGTGGTAGTGGTGGTGGTGATAGCAGGCACAGCAGCGGTAATAGTAGTCCT
>NC_142938.1:12657018-12659518 GCF_046866305.1 Octopus bimaculoides
TTTCTTTTGAAAAACACAATCAAATAAGAACAGAATAGGTTTTCGTGAGGAAGAAACATTTCAGAAGATATCGTCCATTGCGAAATCTTAAAACTTCGAGAATTTATTAGAGTTTGTCGAATGACAAAATAAAAATGATAAATATAGAAAGAAAAAAAAATGCTGACTTAACTTACACAGAATATTAAAATGGAATATACTTTGGAATAGATCACGACTGACATTTACCATTTAGAAATCATTAACGAAATAAGAATTTGCTGATCTTGTGTAAATTCTTCGAAAAATGTACTCCCAGATACTTACTGCGCTGTTTTCGCCATATTTTTCAGTTCTTTCCATGTTTTTTTTTTCTTTTGTTTGTTGTTCTAATTTTCGTTCTAACATCAATTTTCTTTTTTCTTTTTCAATTTGGAGAAGCTTCAGTTATTAAATTCTTCATAATTTCTTTTTTTTTCTTTTTTAAATTCTGTCAAACAAGGCTTGGAAAATATAACCAAATTCGAAAAAAAAAAAAAAAAACAAGAGAAAGTATTTTTGTTCTCAGAACACATAAATATTTTATTAAAACCAGCGAAATTGATATGGAATGGTAAGTCAAAAGAAGGATGTTGGATGTTTTCTTCTGTAGGTGACCTTTCTAGTAGTAGTAGTAGTAGTAGTAGTAGAGGTGGTATTAGTAGTAGTAGAGGTGGTGGTGGTGGTAGAGGAGTAGTAGTAGTAGTAGTAGTAGTAGTAGTAGTAGTAGTAGTAGTAGTAGTAGTAGTAGATTCCGAGTTCGATTCCAAGCAGCGACCTGAATAATAATAATAATAATAATAATAATAATAATAATAATAACAACAACAACAACAACAACAACAACAGCGAAAAATGCCTTAGGAATGAGAACCCTGGTTCAAAATTTCCCCAAGACACCTGATGAAGGCTGGAGGGTATATCAGCCGAAACGTGTTAACAACAAACAAGATGAGGACAAATATCCGTCGAATGTAAATAAGGTAAATAATGTACATAATTCCTCATGTCTTAAATATAGTACTGTACAAGTACTTCTAATTAGATTTTTTACGATCTACATTAATCCCCATCCTGTTTTACTTTGTTGTTGATGTGCGTTCGAATGATGTTGCTGCATCATTCACCCTATTCTGTTTTTTAAAGTAGTTTACCCTGCGTTTGACATGAGTGTGATATGCTTTAGGAATAAGTTCTGCGCTTTGCAGATTTACTCTGCACTTAGCAAATTTTTTCTTCTTCTGGTCTTCCGTATTTTTGGAGTCCTCTCGAGGTATCTAATGTGGATTGTAAGATCGCAATACCAGCCTGGGACTTGTGGTTAGGAACATTCTACTGTTACGGCAAAAGACATTTCATTTCAGGTAAATCTTCTTGTTAAAACAGATCAATTACAGATAGTTCCCTCCTTTTATCTTTTGATCTGTGTCTTTTGACAAATATTCTTCAAATATTTTCATAGTGCTGGAATATTTGTTTTGCGCTTTGAGGCTTTGTAGTTTACTGAGGTGATTTGCAGAATTTGAAAGATTTCGTGGTTCGCTTTAAGTTGTGCTGCACTCGGAAAATTCTATGGCTGGCTTTGATGTTTTTTTCTTTTGTGTATTTTGTGGGTATTGTGGTTACTCGTTGAAAAACGTGTGATATGCTTAAAGAAATTTTTGTTCACTGGAAACCTTGCAGTTTATTATGTATTCTAAGTGGGGTTTTGGTACGATACGAGAATGTATATCCTATGAGCAATTGTGGTGTGGATTTTTATGCCAGATCAAAATTATTAATTACTGATATTTGTGTAAACCTGTTCTCCCTATGTCGGATTCGGCGGAATTTGAACTCAGGTCGTCGGGGATAAGGAATTCTAACATCTAGAAAGCTTCAAGTCTGGTTTTGCTCATTTGTTCTGCGCTTTGAGGCTTTGTGGTTTACTGAAGTGATTTGCGGAATGGGAAAGATTTCGTGGTTTGCTTTGGGAAGTTGTGGTGCACTATAAAAATTTTATGGTTGGTTTTGATGTTTTTTTTTTTTTTAGTTTGATTTCATAATTCTAAGTGACATTTTGGTACGATATGATGGTGTATATGCTTTGAGCAATTATGGTGTGGATTTTATGTCGAATCAAAAATATTTGTTACTGATTTACGTAAACTATTTCTACCTATTTTATAGTCAGGTCGTCGGGGAATTAGCCAATAACATCACTCAAAGATTTCATCCAAATGTAATAAGAATTACTGGACATCCTGAAAGGACAAAAGTAATCAATGTCTCTCTACAGAAACAAGTGAATTCAACAAAGAGTCAATGGTCATTACCAAGGCTACAGATACATAAGCATGTGTTTGTTTGTGTTTACGTGTACGTATGTGTGCGTGTGTATATGTATGAGCGAGTGAATGAATGTCAGTTCCTTTACCAAAGTCTCTGTTTATCAGTATTGGTGGATGAATGGTTATGTTCTTTGAAAACACATACATAAACA
>NC_142938.1:12667018-12697018 GCF_046866305.1 Octopus bimaculoides
CGCATTCAAATCCTACCTCACTTCTTCTTAAACCACCCCACAGAACCGCATTCCCACCTGGCTCCTAACCCCACTTCCATTTTCTCGCTCTCTTTCTCTCTCTCTCCCTCTCTATCTCTCTCTCCCTCTCTATCTCTCTATCTCTCTCTTTCTCATTGGCTTTTTCTTCTGTCTCACTCCCTCTATGTTTTTATCCTTCCTTTGATGAAGTACTAATATCCTAAACGTTAAGACTCATTCATTTCTATTAAAGCGTTAAGCTAATAATTCATTACTATGTTGTCTTTTTTTCACTTTTCTGTTCATTGCTTTTAGTGTATATATGCATGTGTAAATATATATAAAATATATATGGGAGTGTATATATATATATGTGTGTACATATTGTCGTACGCTGAAGAAGGGAAATAACCCTGAAACTCGAGTACGTACGTATCGTAGATCAAGATGGGAAGGATAACTTCCCTTGGCAAATACAGACAGGACACAGAAGTGTGTCGATAGCCAGCTGGAGGAGATGTCCTCCTGGGGCTAAAAGCAACAGTAACATCCACCCCTCGGGGTCAGCCACATTTAAGTGGCAAATATACTTCACTTTATCGTGCAGTTACTGTTAATACCTCGTTCAGAGATTTAACATTGCTTATATATATATATATATATATATATATATATATATATATATATATATATATATATGCATACATATACATATACATATACATATATGTGTCATTTGTGTATGAATGTATTTATGTATTTATTTGTGTGTATATGTGAGTGCACGCATGAATCTATGTATGTCTGAAGATGGGGAATCGTATTCGATATTTATTCATGAAGCCATCTCCCACTTTGAAGCGCAAATTTTTAACACGTTTTACTCGGTAAGCAAAACTATGATGAGTTTTGATACCCAACAAAACAATGAAGAATTAATCAAATATACAGAAATATCCGAAAAGCTAATAACTAACAACGAACATCGTTTTTGCTAATCATATCACCTTGGAAGATAATACAAACCGCCAACGAAACAGATACACTTGATCCTCCGAGTGTAAATTCAATTATTTTTATTCATATGACCCTAATGATCTGATTGGTTATTTCAATACAAGTTTCTTTGGGAATTCGGATCTAAAGACTTGGTTTCTTTGATACTATATTCTATAAGTATGGTTAGTGAAAAAAAAATCAAGAGGAATGTTATTTATTGATGCAGACATCGAAATGATTATTTTTACACCTTACTTCAAATTACACCGTAGGAAATAGTCTACTAATCTGTGAATTTTAAAAGATCGTCACGAAATCACAAAGATGGCTGCTGCTGTTGTTGCTGTTATTGTTGGTGTTGTTGTCTTTTAGCTCAATGTCCAACCTGGGCAAAGATCTTTCTAGACGAGAGGACTTATAATGGAGAAGACGCATGATGTATCAAGTATTATGACTTGGGGCCCATTCTTTGAGCCTTCATCCATCTTGACATGCGACGTGGTTTGAGCATCATTTGACTTTGTGGGACCCATACCGTTCCGTGTTTGAGCGCTGTCGATTTTTTTTCCGGAAGAGAGAAAGACAGATAGACAGAAATATAGAGGAAGATAATAATCGATCCCAGTACATGACTGGTACTTTGTTTATCATCCCAACCTCAGCCCCATCCACCAAAAAAAAAAGATGAAAAGGAAATTTGATCACGGTAGTATTTGACTCAGAGGGAAGAAAGATGAAACTACCACAAAACATTTTATCAGACGCTCCATAAATTTTTTATCCGAGAGTTTGGGATCTAAGACAGATTTCGTTGTTATTTTTAGTAAGCTGTGCGACCACACAGGGGCTCTTTCGAGCTATGACCCTTAAGTTAAGATGCTAAAGTTATGATGTTACAACATAAATCCATGCATTACGTTTCCAACATCACGAGTCTCAATTTCATTATCATGAAACTTATGATTATTATACATTGATCTACATAAACCTATCGCTATAAATATAGAATGATCTTAAATAATATGCTTCTAATGATGCGATCCATTAAGTTAATTAATACGAAAATAATCGCATTTACCGAAAATCAGATTTTTACATTTCTGTACGTTGAGTAATGCCGTTCTTGTTGTTGTTGTTGTTGTTGTTGTTGTTTTGTTGCTAATGCTGTTGCTAATACGTTTCTATTGATGCTCTCGCTTTGGCTGGTTTTTGTTTGTTGCAGAGCCATTGGTTTTTTTTCCCATTGTTGCTAATACCATTGTCGTTCTTGCTGTAACTGATTTCGCTGCTGCTGCTGCTGCTGCTGCTACTGTTGTTGTTGTTGTTGTTTCAGTTATTGTTGTTGCTATTATTATTGTTCTTGCTATCGTTGTTATTGCTGCTGCTGCTGCTGTTGCTGCTGCTATAGTTTTGGTTATCGTTCTTGTTGCTATTTTCAACGTTCCTGACGTTACTGTTGTTGCAACTAACGTTGATATTGCAGTTGATAATTGTTGTTGTCTTTACTGCTTCTGCTGCTGTTGTTGATGTAGATGCTGATGTTTGTTGTTGTTGTTATTGTTATTGTCATCATCGTCGTTGTCGTTGTTCTTGCTGTTGTTGTATCCGTTGTTCTTGTTGTTGTCCACACGCTCCAATGTCATGGCGGAAGTCGAAGAAGTCAACATTGCTGAACCAAGTAAAAAAAAAAGAAGAAAACCGATAAGCAAAATGAACAAATAGAATAATTAGAGAGGCAACAACCACACACACACATTCCACCGAAATTATTATATATATACACGTGTGTGTGCAGGTGTATTACATATGTGTGTATGTATATATGTGTGTGTGTGTGTGTGTGTGTGTGTGTGTGTGTGTGTGTGTGTGTGTGTGTGCGTGTATGCGCTTATATGCATTCGTATAATATGCATAAATGAATAATTAGAGATATTTAAAGTACATCTAATTACAGAAAATTGCAGGTAGATAGATAGATAGATAGAGAGAGAGAGGAGGAGGGAGGGAGTTTGGGGTTTAATGTGTGTGTATATTTATGTATGAACGCATGTATTTTTATATGTATGTATGCGTGCGTATGTATGTGTACATATGTATGCATAGATAAATACATACGAACACATATACACACACATACACACACACTATATATATATATATATATATATATATATATATATTCAGACACCTATAAACATATATATATATAAATACACTTTTGCGTACACACATAGATACGCACACACATATTCACTGGTATGCATAACCATACATGTACATACACATACATTCACACACACACACACACACACACACACACCACACACACACATATATATACAGGCTCACACGGACATACACATACGTTTAAGAATGAAACGAAGCCGTGCTCAGTAGTAAGTTCGCGTGACAGGATATTGCGAGAGAGTCATTGTCGATGGAACAACAACGAGAAGAGACTAAATTAGCTATCCCGCAGTGAAGGGTTCGCTTCCTCTATACTCCCTATACTAGCTCAGTGTTTCATGGAACAGTGGTGTTTTATTGATGCCAAAAGGTTTAGTTGAATTATATTGTGTATTCATGAACGTTTGAGAAGGAGCGTTCTGTGTTTGTCGTGTGTATGTATGTATGTCACGTTATAGGTAATGTGTTGCGCTATGTATGTGTGTTATGTATATGCGTGTGTGTGTGTGTGTTTGTATGTTGGTATGTAGGTGGGAATGTGTGCATGTGCTGTGTATGTGTGCGTGATGTGTGTGTTGTGTGTGTGTGTGAGTGTGTGTATGCGTGTGTGTAGTCTATACGGTGTGTGTGCATGCAGGTGTGTAGGAACGGTTTGTATGTTGGTATGTAGGTGGGGATGTGTGCATGTGTTGTGTATGTGTGTGTGATGTGTGTTGTGATTGTGTGTGTGTGTGTGTGTGTGTGTGTGTGTGTGTGTGTGTGTGTGTGTGTTAAAATTACTTAGGGCCGCAAACACAAGATCATCTGTATATGCATGTATGTATTTATGAAAAAAAATGTGCGTGCGTGTATATATGTATACACACACATGTAATATATATATTATATATATATATATATATATATATATATATATATATATATATATATATATATATATATATATACATATATATACATATATATATATGTATTTATGAATAAAAATGTGTGCGTGCGTATAAATGTATACACACACACATATATAATATATATATTATAAATATATACATATACATACATATATATGAGTATGTATATATGTATATATACGTATATATGTGTATATAATATATATATACGCATATATGTGTGTGTATAAATATATATATATGTATGCATGTATGTATATATATATATATATATATATATATATATATATATATATATATATATATATATATATATATATATATATATATATATATGCACATGCACACATACACACGCACTCATATACGCACCCACATACACACACATTTGTATGAGTTTGTGTTTATACGATTTTACATGTTTATTTTTATGTCTCATTTAAATACACTATGCAGTGCAGATTATCGCAAAAAAAACACCATGTTTCTAGGTATGTAAGATGTACCGTGGCTAAGAGTTAACCATGGAATTTTTTAACGCAACTAACCCTGCGTCTTTAACCTTTTGAACTCGCTGGTACACATTATCAGGTGCAATTTTGTTTGAGAAAAACTCCTGAAAGACGCAAAAACGGGTGATTCTGTGGTTTTGTGTTTACAACTGAAAAGAACCAATTTCTGCCAATTGGCGAGCCGCGAACACAAATACAGAAAACCGTCAGTTTTTTGCGTCTTCTAGGGGTTTAGCCAAACGAAATCGCGCCTCTAAAGAGCTTGCCCGCAAATTCAAAATGTTAGAATCATGCAAATATTGGGAGAAATTTATTTGTCGAATTTGTCTATATGTTAATAAAATCTAATTTTGTGAGAGTTTTCAATTATCCTAATGTAAAATTTCAGAACTTATATAGAAAAATATGCGAACAAAAATGATATGCAAATATCTCACGATATGATAACGGGCAAATGTTGGATTATACTATAGAATATCTCTCAATCTAAGATTAGTGCTAATCATATAATGTATTTTACCAGCGAAACTATTATTACAAAATGTATTGTTATAATAATGAGTACTGTTGTTAATTACAGCCTCTTCTTTGGAGGATGATTCAAATCATTATTTATATAAAATATTTTTATCATTTGATTCTTTAATAGGGGTAGAATTTATTCGTTCTTAAGTAATATCGAAAAGAAACTAAATCTGTTGACACTGATATCGATTACGATTTTTTCAACGTACTTCTATAAAGTATTTTTTTTTTAATCTATCGACATCATGACTATTCTTGTTACGCTAGACTACGAGACTATTATCTCTATATAAGCCTCTCGCAAGGTAGATAATCTTCTATGAAGGAAGTCTATGATATACATTCCAATAATTTTGCGCAGTTCAATCTCACTGTGGGATATCATATAGACACCAAACAAATTGTCTTCATTTTTTTAAAGGATTTAGTTTTAGAAGAAGAGAATTCCATAACAACTGGCATAAATTTACTAAGTTATTTGTCATTACTAACATTGTCATTGTATAGCGGGGGCGTTGTTATTAAATAATAATAAAAATGAACTGTATTTTTGAAACAAGAATCTAAGAAGACATTTCTCATCATATATAATTCACTTTTAGCAGGGTTGAATAACCTGCATTTAGAGTTAATATGATTATTTTCGTGATCTATAAGAGTAATCTTTGGTTTGCGGAAGGCTAAATATTTAATTCTGTTATCTACTTCAAGGGCTTGCAACAATATCTTAAGCTTCAACGATAATAGGATGGTGTGTTAATGACACAAGCAGTTTCTCTGAATTTCGCTGAGTTATTGGACTCTTGATTAAAAAAAAATTGGGAGCTGTTAT
Organism: Octopus bimaculoides; assembly: GCF_046866305.1. NCBI lineage: Eukaryota > Metazoa > Mollusca > Cephalopoda > Octopoda > Octopodidae > Octopus > Octopus bimaculoides. The sequence continues at coordinate 12,672,985 of NC_142938.1, forward strand.
GAGTTTTCCAAAAATTTGCTCTTGTTACTATGGCGCAGGGGTGGCTGTGTGGTAAGTAGCTTGCTTACCAACCACATGGTTCCGGGTTCAGTCCCACTGCGTGGCACCTTGGGCAAGTGTCTTCTACTATAGCCTCGGGCCGACCAAAACCTTGTGAGTGGATTTGGTAGACGGAAACTGAAAAGAAGCCCATCGTATATATGTATGTGTATATATATATATATATATGTGTATGTGTGTGTATATGTTTGTATATCTGTGTTTGTCCCCCCCCCCACCAACATCGCTTGACAACCGATGCTGGTGTGTTTACGTCCCCCGTAACTTAGCGGTTCGGCAAAAAGGGGCCGATAGAATAAGTACTAGGCTTCCAAAGAACAAGCCCTGGGGTCGATTTGATTCGACTAAAGGCGGTGCTCCAGCATGGCCGCAGTCAAAGGACTAAAACAAGTAAGATAAAAGTAAAAGAAAAATGTTTAAAATGTGTTTCAAACGGTTCTCGTGTTGGAAAGCCTTTTCCTTCAGGTTCCAAACCTGAACCAGTTCCAAATGTACATTTACCGAAATTATATATTTGCCAGCTCGTTTCTTTGTGGTAAGCTCTCAGTTATTGTGATAGTATTCTTTTTGTTTTTTGTTTTAAGTGAACCTTAATCCTTCACAATATTATTTCTATCACTGTTTTGGTATTGCTGCCAAGCTCTTTTACTTGTTTCAGTCATTTTGACTGCGGCCATGCTGGAGCACCGCTTTTAGTCGAATCAAATCGGATCTCTTTTGCCGAACCGCTAAGTTACGGGGGACGTAAACACACCAGCATCGGTTGTCAAGCGATGTTGGGGGGACAAACACAGGCACACACACACACACACACACACACGCACACACACACACATACATATATGTGGGGGACAAAACACAGACACACAAACACATACACACACATACATACATACATACATACATACATATATATACTTTATTTGAAAGCAGCAGAAAAACAAAACTGTCCGATGAACGGGAACGTGAAACTCAGAGTAACAGTCTTTTGTTATATTTCTGCTGCTTTTAAATAAAGCATATTACTCTACCTCTGGTATTTGAGTACTCTTTTTCCCACCTTCTTGCACATTTACATTTTATGTGCTTACTCAGGTGTATATATATATATATACATATATATATAAACACATATACAAATATACACACATACGTGTGTGTTTGTGTGTGCGTATAACACGGTTTGTTTGAACGTACTTGCTCTTGTGGCAAATATATGAATCATCATCATCATCATCATCATTAACGCTATCATCATCATCATCATCATCATCATCATCATCATCATCATCATCATCATTATGTTTGCGTCAATTTCGTTTTGCCTTGATTATCATTCCTTGTGTGTTATTATTGCATTGTTAATATATGCATTGCTTGTTTTTCAAGGATTGTAAATTGCGTCTCATTTCTTTAAAAATTGATGTATCAGTAGAATGCTGCAGGCTGTACCATTCTAATTGAAACCTATTGAAGGCGGCTCAGCAGGGATTTTGTCGAAAGAAATCTATCAGTGTTATCTTTAGAAATCTTCAACAGGTAACATCATCGAGTTTCTGAGTTTTCGTTTATTTATTTATTTATTTATTCCTTGTTTAACTGATTAAGATATTTGGAAACTGGTTGATAATATCCTCCAGAACATTTTTCGATTCCATGACAGATTCCAAAACTTTGATACTTTGTCTTCTAAAATTCCACCAGCCCCTCCTATATTCCGTCATCTATGGCTGTCTATGTTCCTCTTCTGTACTCTGTATTCACAGCCTCAAGATATTCCCTGAAATTTAGAGCTTAAGATTCTGTTTTCATTTGTTGATAATTGTAACATTTATTTACTTGTCTCGAACAAAGGACTTCGGCCATGCTGGGGCACGGACATGAAGAGTTTAGTCTAACAAACAAGCCTCAGTAGTTATGCTTTCCGGATTTTTTTTTTTTTTTTTTTTTTTGAAGTCTGGTACTTATTCTATCCATCTCCTTTGCCGAACTTATAAGTTACAGGAGAGTAAACAACCTAACACCGGTTATTAAGCAGCATTGGTGGTGGGTGGCAAACACAGACACAAAGACTCACACACAGACGCACACAAAAACATACATTTAAATATATTCCCCTGTCTGGAACTCCATATTTCACAACATAGCGAAGAGATGACACAATACAGGAAAATAAATTTGAGAAATTTGAAAATACGAAACCGGTTATTTCTCCAAAAACAATGTTACTATACTCAAAATTTTATAACATTTTTCTAACACAACGATTTAAATATATTCTTTAACCATATAACACAAGCCTTCTGTAGTTTTTTCGCTCTATTTTATCTTTTATACATCTAACCACGTACTTTCACACATCACCTCTTTCACTCAAACCTATATGCTGAGACCCCCCCCCCCTTCGGTCATGACTGACCATGGGATTGCACCTAGAAAGTTACCCTCCCAGGCACAAGTCCGGACAAGGTTGTTTTATGGAAGACCAGCAGTCGCTCATGCATACCGGCCTCCCCTCTCCACGCCACCAGTGTTATCCAAGGGAAAGGCAAAGGGGCCGATACAGCTTGGCACCAGTGACGTCGCAACTCATTTCTACAGCTGAGTGAACTGGAGCAACGTGAAATAAAGTGTCTTGCTCAAAAACACAACACGCAGCCCAGTCCGAGATTCGAACTCACAACCTCGACGCTCTAACCACTGATCCATGCGCCTTCACACCTATCGCTAACCACTACAAACATTTTTTTTCTCTCCTTTTAGAATGTCTTTCATGTAGCAAAACACAAATCATTACTTTTATAACAGTAATGCTTCTATATGCCAGTTAATCTGTTCCCGGAGATCGCTCGTAAAGCGAAAACTCGTAAAGTAGAGTAATAATTTCCCATAATAGCAATGCTTATAAACCGTAGTTCGTCTTCGGGAAAATATTATACCTATAAAATTCATAACACTATGATAAGAAATATTATTATTATCGTTTTCTGAATCCCTTTCACTCGCACTAGACTCGCGCATACTATCACTTGTAGACTCGGTCGCCGATTCACAAGCACTCGTAGTCGGACTTGGAGATTTCTTTTTAAAAAACAAATCGAGAGTTTTTTTAGCTTTCTATAAATTTCTCGGTAACACGCAGAAGCATTTGTTATAGTAGCAGAAACTTGTGAACTTCGTTCAAAATTTGGATCTTGCGCTTGAAAAATAAAACTCGTGGACCCTGCGTCTCGCAAAGCGTTCCTCGTAAAGTGAGGTATTACTGTATTTTAAAACCACAGATGCTAATCAGTATTCTAACAACGGGAAATCACTTGAAAGTGAAGGAATAAAGTCTGTGAATCTCAGACTGATCCAGTTGCTATAAGTGAATGGTGATTCGACTTGCACGTTCAAAATTAAAAATCGAATATCCGGTTATTTTACCAATTCGAACAGGCATCAGATATCCAGTTATTTTCCATTTTGAATAGGCATTCAATAGGTTATGTTCTCTCCTGTTATTCACTGCTGTCGTCCTGCAATAATGAAAAAAGCATTCAACTTTTAATGGGTACTCTGTTGGATGTCAAAATAAATATAAACCCTATCCTGTTTGCTGATGGAGAGCCATTGATAGGGTAAGTTTTGCTGATTTAAACAACGAAGCCAATGAACTTATAAATACAGAAGAAATAGTAATAAAAATGAATGCAAATCATAAATGCATTTGCCGTGTGGAAAAGCAAAAATTATCAATGTTTCTGCCATATGCCCTTTTTCAAGACTGAGAAGAGAAAAGAATAAAAAGAAAAAAAACATCCGTGTAATGGTGTATGGGATTGTGGAAATAACAGATGAAGGAAGAGAATAAGTAGGCTTGTAGTTTTTGAGTAGGTAAAAATTGAGATAAATGCTGGGCAGAAATATCTAGCCGGTGGCGAGAAAAGGTGGCGAGCTGGCAGAATCGTTAGCACGCCGGGCGAAATGCTTAGCGGTATTTCGTCTGCCGTAACGTTCTGAGTTCAAATTCCGCCAAGGCCGACTTTGCTTTTCATCCTTTCTGGGTCGATTGAATAATTACCAGTTACGCACTGGTATCGATATAATCGACTTAATCCTTTTGTCTGTCCTTGTTTGTCCCCTCTGTGTGTAGCCCCTTGTGGGCAGTAAAGAAATAAGAAATATCTAGCCGGTAAAATTAAGCATTTTGATTTCAAACTTTTGACACAAGGCCAACAATTTCAAGAAAAGTCGATTACATCGACCCACAGTCCTCAACTGGTACTTATTCTATCGACCCCGAAAGGATAAAATGCAACGATGACTTCGGCGAAATTTGAACTCAGAATGTAGTGACGTACGAAATACCAATAAGCATTTCGCCCGACGTCCTTACGATTCTACCAGCTCGCTGCTTTAAATTTAGTATTAATATTAATGTTGGTTGATTAGACTAAAATACACTGTAACAGACTATACTTCACTCAATTGTACATTAGATGGGTTACATTTAGTACAAGTTACTGCATTGAAATGATTTGGATCATATGGGAAAGAAAGCGAAATTACTGTATGAGATTATCGAAAATGGAATTGGTTTAGTGTCCTCCGCTTTTAACGTGTTTAGAAACAATAGAATACCTTATTATACACCAAAACACACATGTAAAGATCAATAGTATTACTATATTTGTATGATATCGGATAATTGACATTACTACAAAGCGATTTAGATCTGTTTCAAGTCTTTCAAATTGAATATTTTCCCGAATTCTCGAAGCATCACGGATTAACCGTCTGTAGCATAATCAGATTCGAGGAATTTACATTTGCTAGCCGACCATTCCTGAATTAATTCAGAGACAGTTATGGCTTTGTGAATCAAATTTGTCATTCAAAGTCGCCATATAGACTAATGCCTCCAGATGCATACATATACCTACATACATGCATAAATATGTATGTGTGTGTGTGTATAAATATGTGTGCGCATGTATGTATGTATGTATGTATGTATGTATGTATGTATGTACGTGTATATATGTATGTATATATGCATATATACATATATTATTTATATTATTATATGATCGAGCTCCACGCATCCATTTCCAAGTAAGTTTTATCTTAATAATTACGGTGCTCACTCCTATTCTATCTCAATTCTTTCTATCTATCTCCTTCTCTTGTTCTTCTTTCTTTTTGTTTTTCTCTCCCACCCTTTCCCTATTCTTCTCCTCTCCCCTTCACCGTTCCCTCTCTCACACACTTTCTCCTTGACTCTCGTTGCTCACACGTGACCAACGGCCATCTCCTAAACATCGCAGTTTACTTCCTACCTTAAAATCGGAAGGACACAGGTTAATACGGTTCCGAGTGCACTATCTGAATAAAAGACGAGGTGGTCACGATTGAAACGCTTTTCATGATAAGTGTGCTTATTCAGAGCTGAGCTGGAGCCAAACTATATCTATGAGCAAAAATGGGAACCTATATGTGGTTACACGGCCTACTAGAAATAGCAATTAAATCTCGCTCAAATTACATGCCACTGTCATTAAGACAAAAGAACATATTAGACAATGTAGTCCTAGATACACTATGTCTAAAAACAAAATGGAATCTCTCTTTATTTCTTTTACTTGTTTCAGTCATTGGACTGCGGTTATGCTGGAGCACCACCTGAAAAGTGTTCAGTCGAGCAAATCGACCCCAGTGTATCATTTTTAAGTCTGGTACTCATTCCATCGGAATGACTGCGGCTGGAATGATGCCGTTGCTCATAGTTTTGCTGTATTCAAGCTGGCCTGGGGTTAAACAGCAATAGTAACAACTACAACAAGGACAAACAAAGAACAGTTTTGCTGCTTCTCTCTCTCTCTGTCTCACTCTCTCTTCCTCTCTCTATCTCTATCTCTATTTAATCTACCTATATATCTATCTCCCTCTCTCTATATATATATATTTCCATCTCTCCCTTTCTTTCTCTCTCTCTCTTGATTTCTTTAATCTATTTCTTTCTATTTCACATCTCTCTCTCTCTCTCTCTCTCTCTCTTTCTCTCTCTCTCTCTCTCTCCCTCTCTCTCTATCCCTGTTTAATCTACCTATATATCTATCTCTATTTCGATTTCTACCTCTCTCTCTCTCTCTCTCTCTCTCTCTTTCTCTCTCTCTCTCGCTCTCCTCTCCCTAACCCTCTCTCTTCCCTTCTCTCTATGAATCTCGCCATTCTTCTCATCTTCTTTTATCAATCTTCTACTCGCTTCCTCTCTCTCTCTCTCTCTCCCACTCTCTCCCCTCTCTCTCCGTCTCTCTCTATATATATTTCTATCTCTCCCTTTCTCTCATCTCTCTCTCTCTCTCTCTCTCTCTCTCTCTCTCTCTCTCTCTCTCTCTCTCTCTCTCTCTTGATTTCTTTAATCTATTTCTCTCTATTCCATATCTCTCCTTGTTCATTCTATCATTATTTCTCTCTTTCTCTCTCTGTCTCTCCCTCTCCCTCTCTCTCTCTCTCTCTTTCCTTTTCTCTCTCTCTCTCTCTTTCTTTCTCTCTCTCTCTCTTTCTTTCTCTCTCTCTTTCTCTCTCTCTCTTTCACTCCCATTCCAAACCACTTGACATTAATACAATCTGACAGACCATCTCTCCATTACTACCACCACTACAACCACCATCACTCCTAAAACTGTACCACCACCTCTACCACTACCAATACTCCTAAAACTACCTCCACTACCACCACCTCTACTTCCACCAAAACTCTTAAAACTATCCTTCCACCACCACTACCAATACTCCTAAAACTACCTCCACTACCACCACCTCTACTACCACCACCACTACTTCCACCAAAACTCTTAAAACTATCCTTCCACCACCACCACCACTACCAATACTCCTAAAACTACCTCCACTACCACCACCTCTACTACCACCACCACTACAACCACCACCACTCCTAAAACTACCCTACCACCACCACTACCACTACCAATACTCCTAAAACTACCTCTGCTACCACTACTACCACCACCACTACCACCACGTCTACTACTGCTACAAACTAACTCGACGATACCGCTAACAGCAACACCACCCCTCCACTACCAACACACACAATACTACAGCCACAACTCCTGCTACCACTTCTACTGCTACCACTTCTACTGCTACCACTTGTACTACTGCCACTACTACTTCCACTTGTACTACTACCGCTTCTACTACCACCACCGCCATCATCACTAATGTGTCATTAACCTTACTACAACCGACAGCAACAACAATAAAACAACCTCCAACTAGCACCTAAACCACAACCATCGCCACGACCACAGTCATCAGCACCACCACAACCATCACCAACACCACCATCACTACCACAACCACAACCACCAGGACAATTACCACCACTACCATAATCACCTCAACCACAACTACTACGACCCCAACCACCACCATAATCCTCACCACCACCACCACAACAACCACCACCACCACCACAACAACAACCACCACAACCACCACCACCACCACCACTGCAATCTCTACGTTCCTGATTTTTCCATTCATCACCGTTAATCTTCAAACCGAGTTTCTGTTAATCGTTGTTTCTCGGTTCTGTCTCCATTCAAGAATAAGGACACGTTGTTGTTGTTGTTGTTGTTATTGTTGTTGCTGCTGCTGCTGCTGCTGCTGTTCTTCTTCTTCTTACTGTTGTTGTTGTTGTTGTTGTATCTATTGTCGTTATTGTTGTTATTACTCTTATCGTTTTTTTATTTTTCACCTTCCTCCCTATTTCTTCCATTTTGCTTCTTCTTCTCTTCCTCCTCCTCCTCCTCCTTCTCCTTCTCCTCCTCCTCCTCTCTCTCCTCTTTCTTCTCCCCCTCCCCCCTTTCATTTCCCCTTCATTGTCATCTTCACCTTCTCACATTGCCTTCTCTTTCGTGTTTTCTGATCGTTGTTGTTATTATTATTATTATTATTATTATTATTATTATTATTTATCATCATCATCATCATCATCATCGTCATTATCGTTATTAGTATTATTATTCCCCATTCTACATCTGTTTCGTTATCATTCCTTTCTTTCTATTGTTTCTTTCTTTTTCTTTTCTTTCCCCTTTTTTTCTTTCATTTATTTAATATATATCTGCTACTCTGTTCTGTCTTGTTTTGTTTTTCTTTTCTTTCGTTTTTGTCTTTACTTCTTCGCTTTTTCCATGTTTCCAACTTCGTGAATGAAGTATTATCGATTCCAGCATGGGAACGTGACAAGCAATCCTAATCAAAACGGGATATCTCCCGGCAGCAATATTTGTTCGCTGCTCACTGAAGCGTGATCTCGTCAGAGTCTAGTGGTGGATACATAGATAGATAGATAGATAGATAGATAGATAGATAGATAGATAGATAGATAGATAGATAGATAGATAGATAGATAGATAGATAGATAGATAGATAAAGAAGAGCGTGATGGGATCACGAGACTGGCAAGAGACAGATGGATACATTGACAGAAAGGAAAAAGACAGGAAAGAAAGAAGTAAAAGAAGGGAAAGAAAGAGGTTGGACGAGATGAGATGAGATGAGAAATAGAAAGCCGCCCCAGGGGAGCAAATTACAGTTCTCTTCATTGTGGAATGGCGAAGTGAAATAAGTTAAGAAGTGGGGTCTGGGAAGGGATGGGATAGAGGGGAAAGTAAAGACAGTATGAAGAGAAGGGTGGGGAGGGGGAGAGAAATGGAGAGAGAGGGAGAGTATGGAAAGAGCTGGGAAGAAGAAGAAGAAGAAGAAGAAGAAGAAGAAGAAGAAGAGAAAAAAATTAAACAAAAATTGATTATATGGGCTGGAAGTTGTCAAGGAAATGATGAAGATTAACGGTTTGCGCATGTCCAGGTCACAAACACGTGATAAAATAAAGAGCGGGCGGACGAGAGTTGAAGGGGGGAGTTGAGAAAGACTGAAAGACACATAGACAGACAGATAGACGGAAGTAAAGCAAGAAAGAAGTGAAGACGGTGGGAAAGAAATGGAAAAACAAAGGAAAGAACGATAAGGAGAAAAGAAGCAAGGAAAACAGAAAAAAAAACATAATAAATACAATGATAAAGAACATATAAAATAAACAAAAGGAATATGTGAAAGGAAAAAAAGTTAAAGAGAAAGTTGTTTGGTTGGTTAGGGTTGGTGGTAAGGTTGGGTGATGTTGCGGTACAAAGTTGGGTTAAGTTGGTGGCGAGAGAGTGAATAAAAATGTCTGGCGCCTGGATCGCTGAAACGAAAGGCAACCACTCGAAAGATAGATGAAAATGTTCCCTTGACACTGTCAGCATGGATCAAGAAAAGACAATATAAGCGGCTGTAGCAAACAAACGCCAGAATTGTTTGAGGAAACCATTTTAAAATCGTGATGCCGGGTAGAAACGTAAGGATAATAAAGTAAAATGAAATAAAGATAAAGAAAATAGATAAAACAAAATGAGAGAAAAAAAAGAAAAAAAACACGACTAAGATGTCAAAAAGACAGTAGAAAAGATTATGTGTGTTAAAAAGCGTCTAAGTTTATCATTTGAATGTCGTGAATATGGTTAGTCATTTGAAATAGTAGTCATGCATCAGTTGTTTTAATGTTGTCGTCTGCCAAAGAAGACGGTCGTCTGCTTGCGAAGAAAACGGACAAACAAGAGGAAATAATAACAAGAAAAATATTCAAGGAAATAATCAAACAAACAAGCGAAATGAATGAACGAACGAACGAACAAACAAGCGAATGAACGATGAAATATGCTGAAAACAAATGAAGACCGAAAATATATATGATCCACACATTTAGAAGGAAATGTATTGATAAAGTTAGTCACTTTTCTTTCCTTTTATTATTTTGTTTATTTGTATTTTCATTTGGGAATCGAAACCATTTCAGTGATTATACTTTGAAAACCAGCTGTGTAAATATGAACGACGGGCAACTTTATCTGTGAGGCATGGAATTCGCATAGGTTACAACGATAAGTATGCTAGCTTTCGAATAAATGAGACTGCCTACTTATTAGATTATAGTGGCTGAGTACTCCATAGATACTTATGCCATTAACGTAATTAATGATAACGATAGCAGTCTCTCGTAATCCGAGAAAGGCAGTTCTACATTGTTTTATTGAACGACCTCACTAAATGCTTTGTTTATGGTGATCAAATGTTTGTGTTGTACTTTAGCTCACTCACTCCACCAAATCGACATTACCTGAACAGGTGCACGGTGTACCACACGTCAGTTGTCGAAATGATCGCTAAGCAACATGAGATGAAATGTTTTGTTCAAGAACATAATGCACGATCCAGTCCAGGAATTGAAACCACGATCTCGCGATCGTGGGTGTGACGCTCTAACCACTAAGCCATGCACCTTCACAACGTAATTAATACTCAGATGGAATCAGCATGGCTCTTCTGTGACATTCTTGAGTTTTTGAAATTCAAAGATATAATTTGCCCCTTGTATTTTAGGGAGACAGAGTCCTTAAAATTTACTAGCATTTACGTCATTTTCAGAAGGTACTTGCTCAAGCTAGGACTGAACCCAAAGCCACATAGTTACAAAGCAAGCATCTTAACTACACAGTCATGTATCTAAGGCGGAGGGCTGGCAGAAACGTTAGCGCACCGGGCCAAAAGCTTAGTGGTATTTCGTCTGTCTTCACGTTCTGAGTTCAAATTCCGCCGATGTCGACTTTGCCTTTCATCCTTTCGGGGTCGGTAAATTAAGTACCAGTTGCGTACTGAGGTCGATCTAATCAACTGGCTCCCTCCCCCAAAATTTCGGGCCTTGTGCCTAGTGTAGAAAAGAATGTCTTCCTCCTTTTTTAACACTTTTAATATCAACCACTTGAAACTGCTTGTTCTGAAGTGTTCTTGTTGTGGATGCAAATGTGGCTGAGGGGATGAAAGGCAAAGTCGACCGCGGCGGAATTTGAACTCAGAACATAAAGACAGACGAAATATCGCTAAGCATTTCACCTGGCGTGCTACCGTTTCTTATTTTTTATTGCCCACAAAGGGCTAAACACAGAGGGGACAAACTAGGACAGACAAAGGGATTAAGTCGATTACATCGACCCCAGTGTGTAACTGGTACTTAATTTATCGACCCCGAATGGATGAAAGGCAAAGTCCGACCGCGGCGGAATTTGAACTCAGAACGTAACGGCAGACGAAATACCGCCAAGCGTTTCGCCCGGCGTGCTAACGTTTCCGCCAGCTCACCGCCTTATAAACAACACAAATAATACCGTAAGACTCCGCTTTGTCAACAGCAACATAATACTCCCCTGTAAACATTTCAAAAATCTAATAGATTGGTTTACTGTGATGAGAAGATTTCTGTTGATCAAATTTACTTGTTTTCGTGAAAGTTTTCGGAGTGTAAATCCTGTTTGTCAAAAAGCTGACAATTGCACAGAAAGGCTTGTTTTATTTTCACGGTTCGTTGACCAAGCTCTGTTTTCGTCACTTACGAAGTAATTTTTGTATCAGTTTGTATGAATATGCTTTGGTCCTTAAATTATATATAAAAAAAAAAACGTTTTATTTTTTCTTTCTTTATTTTTGTTCTTTTACGATTCGTTGGTCATTCGCTCTGTTTATTGTATTTTTTTAATGCTTGAGTGGTTTTCAGAGGATAATTTCATTGTATGTATGTATGTAAGTATTATGTATGTATGCATTTATGTATGTAAGTAGGTACGTATGTGTGCGAATATATATACATACGTATATATGTATGTGTGTGAGTATGCACGCGAGTGAACGTATATGTATGTATGTAGGGATATATATAGTTGTGTATGTATGTATGTATGTATGTATGTATGTATTTGCATCTCTGAAATGCCGAAGAAAGCGAAAGTGCTTACACACAAAATTCTTCCATCAGGTCTGCGTTAATCTGTTTCCGTCGAATATTGATTTTTTTCTACATACTATTTAATTTAAAATATAGATAGATGGATGGATGGGTGAATGGATAGATAGATAGATAGATAGATAGATAGATAGATAGATAGATATAGCAGTGACCATCTTTTCTTTTCTAATCTATTCTTTCTGTAGAAGAGCGTACGCTCGAAACCTAAAAGACTTTTCCTTCTAATTTCCCCAAGCGTAAACCTAATACACTCCATTTATTTCTTTTACCTCATCTTCGTACTGTTCATAATTCCCATCATGAGTGTGTGTGTGTGTCTGTATTTGCGTGCGTGCGCGCGCGCGTGTGTGTATGTATATAAGGAGAGGAAAAAAGATAGAGAGGTAGGAAGTTCCATCTCTTACATACAAATAACATACAAATTCTTTTGGTTAATATCAGTTAAATCTTTATAAAGTAGAATATTCCCATTTTAAAAAAATATCAGATCAGTGAGGGAGATTCCGTGGTCACTCGATTAGCTAGAATTAGCAACTAATTATCCTTCAAACCGTGTTCTGTCATCTTTTTTTTTTTTTTTTTTACAAATAAAAAGATAAAGGGCACATCATATAAGGCAGTTCTGGATATGCCATGCTTTAAAAAAAATTCAGTATATGGGCAAGACTGGAACATTTTTGTCATAGATGTAATCGGTTAGGATTGATAAGGGAGACGATGACAAACCAATAACACCAGCAACAACAATACAGTAACATCAACAGCAACATTAACTACCATATTGCAGTGTAATTAACGAGTATTACATTAGCCAGATTAGATAGTGTCAAGCTACAGTGACTCCCATGGGTACGGCTTGAAGAGAGATTGACTTTTTGCTTAGATTATAAATTACACATCGTGAAGCTGCGGTACGCAGTAATATAGCAATACATCTTTATCTAGACATCTAAATGATTTGACGTTGATCACATGCTAACACATTGCTGCCCGAGTTTTTAATTGGTTTGTCGCCAAGCTGTTTCTAAATTGTTGGTCAACCAGCCTATCAGGACGCGGTGCCACACTAACGCAATAGTTCTTTTGATTGATCTTTATTTAATATTTAATTACAAAGATGGCGTCGAGCTAGTAGGATCGTAGAATTTCTACAGCGCCGGAGAAAGTGTTTTACCGCATTTCTTCCGGCTCTTTACGATCTGAGTTCAAATGCTGCCGAGGTCGACTTCCTTTCATTCTTTCGGGTTCGATAAAATAAGTACCAGTTACGCACTGGGGTCGATATAATCGACTTAATCTCCTCCCCCCGAAATTGCTGACATTGTGCTGAAATTTGAAGCCAATATTTAATTACAAAGATAACGACGAGCTGGTAAAATTGTAGAATCGTTATAGTACCGGACAGAGTGCTTTATCACGTTTCTTCCGGCTCTTTACGTTCTGATTTCAAATGCCGTCGAGGTTGACTTTGGCTCTGATCCTTTCGACGTTGATAAAATGACTGTCAGCCAAGTACTGCGGTCGATGTAATCGACTTCCCCCTCCCCTCAAAACTGTTGCCCCTGTGCCCACATTAAAAAAATATATTTAATTACCATGGAATGAGTGGTGGATGGACTGGCAAATAGACAGTTGAGCAAAAGGGCCTGCGATTATTTATTTACGGCCCCTTACGTTCTGAGATCAAACACGCGCCAAGGTCAACGCTGATTTACATTTTTTCCAGGGTTGATAAAATAATTGACTATACCTCTTCCTCGAACAAGTATCTTTATGCCACAGATAAAAATTAATATTATATGCATGGGTAAAGTGGGGAGAGTTGGCAGAATCGTTAGCACACCAGACAAAATGCTTTATCGGCATCTACACGTTCTAAGTTCAAATTCCGCCGAGATCAACTTTGCCTTTTATCCTTCAGGGGTTCATAAAGTAAGTACTAGTTGAGTACTGGGCTCGATGTAACCAACTTAACCCCTTCTCCGAAACCGCTGGTCTTGTGTCAAGATTTGAAACCAGAATTTGATTATAATAACGGTAAAATCTGGAGACTTTGACGATCATTGGTGATCGCCATGATGATGTTTAGGAGAATATAACTACGGCAATTGAAAGCCGTGTAAGCCGTATAGCCATGCTAACCACTACACCAAGGTGACATGGTAACTCTGACCATCCAAATTAGAAGATTTTCGCTTAGCATGTTAGGATTACATATACCAGCAGCCTATCGACAGGGAATTCACTTCACACACAATATTAAAGGAGAAACTATTAGCTGTGGTGGGGATCACTACTTGGTACACGTAGCTTTTGTTCTGTGTGTGCAAGTGAATGTCCTTCGTTTTCCAGTATCTCCCTTTCTATTTTTTATTGGTTCTGCTCACAGTCGTATTTACTTACAGTTGCGTCTATTTATCCATGCTTCCTATCTTTCTTTTTTCTGGTGGTGGCAGCTGCGGCAATGACAGCAGTAGTGGTAAAAGTACTTCTGTTCTGTTGTTATTATTTTTTAGCCCCCAGACCAATCTATATTGAGCAGAACTATGATCTATGATCAAAAGCGTTCCAGTTATGATCAACCTCTTTGTTTTTTGTTTTTTTGTCCTTTCCTTGTTTTCAGACATAATTTATCCAGAGTACATTATCAAATGCGTCCGACTTCCTTCTTGTTTCTTTTTCTTTTTTAAGACAGTAAAGTATGTGTTTATTTAAATGAGATTTAACTATTATTTCGAGCATGTTCATCGCCCGAACAAACTTGAAATGGATTCTTTTTAAGACCAAACTCATTGTGTTCTTCCTATAGATTAAAAAAAAAAACCTAGAAAAACATCGAAATTATCATTGAATTCTAAAGAATCTGAACGGCTTCATAGGTTTGCTACGAATAGCAACATTAGTTCGTATTTCTTTAAAAAAAAATTACAGAAAATATCTTTAATGTGTATTTCTCTAAGGATATCATCACCGACACTGATGTAGATAACCAAATCAGAGCCCTTGGTAATATACGTAAAAATTATTATATTAACAAGTATAACAAGATGCATCGAATGCGGAAGGGTGTTTTCATTGGTGTGTTTAGAAAATAGCAAGCTACACGTCACATTTTCACATACACACATATACACCTTTATTCCCTATAACTTATATATAATGATAAAAAAAAAAGGTTTTCTATAATCCGATATTTTATTTTACTCTCTATTTTTTTCTTCGTGTGAGGGTGGTGACAGTCTCCCCAAAGAACAATATGGCTGACACCCTCTCTAATCGGCGCGGTGTATATACCGACAGACATTGTTGTAGAATTACTACAGATATCAACCGTCAAATATATAGTTCCTGTGAATCATGAAACGCTAAGGTACAGTAATTTCACCTCGTAATTTCGAAAAGATAACCACATGCTTCCTACCTTTCTTTTTTCTGGTGGTGGCAGCTGCGGCAATGACGGCAGCAGTGGTAGAAGTACTTCTTCCAAAATCAGGATTCGGGCGGGGATTTTTAAAAGGAGTAAATAATAGCGAGTAATTCATCCCTTTCCATTTTTTTTTATTTGTTTGTTTTCTTATGTTTTTGTTTTTTTATCATAAAGACACAGCAGTCCTTTATTATATTTTCAGTTTTAGTATTTTCTGGAGATTTTGTTTAATATTGTTCTGATTTCTTTTTTTTATTTGCGAAATGTTCAGATGAAGACGAGAAAATTATAAAGCTAAAAAGTATAAAAAGATATATGTATGTATGTATACATACATAATATATATATATATATATATATATATATATATATATATATATATATATATATATATATATATATATATATATATATAAATATATATATATATATATATATATATATATATATATATATATATATATATATGACGCTATGTATCTATATATATGTGTGTGTGTGTGTGTGTGAATATAAATCATGCGTTTATAGTCGTATTACATACGTATGTTTGTATCATATACACACTCGTTTGCAAACATGCACACACGGACGCACACACACACACACACACACACACACACACACACACACATACATACACGCACATACAGAGATGTGTGAGTGTGCGTGAGGATCAGGAACTACACATTCATATATATTTATTTAAGTGGTGAGTTGATTTTTTCTGTGATACTGAATTGCCTTTGGGTAGATACTAACATAGAGAAATTACTCAATTGGGTATTTAGCGATATATAAACTTACATATATAAATAAACACATATATAAATTCATACATTACATACATATATACATGAATATACATATTCATATATATACATATATATATATGTATATATATATATATATATATATATATATATATATATATATATATATATATATATATATATATATATATATATATATATATATATATATATATATATATATATATATATATATATATACATATATATATATATATACATATATATACATATGCCTATATATATATATACATATATATATACATATAATATATGTACATATATATATATACATATGCATATATATATACGTACATATATATACATATATGCATATATATACATATATATATACATACATATATATATACATACATACATATATACATACATACGTACGTACGTACGTACATACATACATACGTACATACATACATACATACATACATACATACATACATACATACATACATATAGATATATAATATATATATATATATATATATATATATATATATATATATATATATATATATATATACCTATATCACTTCAAACAATATTTACATATAACAACTTGTGCCTCTTACGACATATTTTTGCCCAAAATATGACAGCCAATATACTTCACGAATATTTTACGAACTGAGTTTTGTTGTCTGAGCATTGCTTCAAATAAACTGAACATGAAAATTGAAGCTATATTATATTACCGCTGGCAGACTTATAGATAGACAGATAGAGAGACAGGCGTATATGTGTGTCTGAACTCTCTTCGTAATAAAACATCAAGACACAACTTTTGTGACACACACTATACGTTTTAAGAATATATCCGTGGATATTTTCAAAGTCTTTATCTTTTTATGCTTATCTCCACATAGCAAGCTATTCTCAAGGATCATGACCTTTACTCTACATCAGGCTTAGCCCAATAATAAGCATTTCTCAATTCGCTACAGTTTTTAATATAGCTAATATTAACTAATCTTAAACCAATATTTGCAAATCTTTATCTTTCCATATCTCCGTATTGTAGAGATTTTTTCCCCGACATTTAACAACTTCCACTTTCTTCGGGCATATGTTTTTAACTTGCTTCTCTTCAATATTTTAAACTACCCAAGAGATATAGGTGAATTCCGTTACAACTTATAACAATGTTTTACCCAAATTACATCACTGGAAATTCTGTTCTATTACAACCATTTGTATATCACGAAAAACTTAGGAAGTATTTGAGTTAGTTGTCTGACGATTGCATCTCGTGAGCTGAACATGAAACATGAAATTATGATGGATTATTACTAACAGGTTCTTACCCTCGCATCACACCACGCACACACTACAACTGACCAACTCCTTTCTCCCCTCCCCATTTTCACACTACATACGTCAAGATCACCAGCATTTTATCTCCCACACACAGCCCCTCGTTCTTCGATCACCGTTTGTTATCTCCCCCTTTTCTTAGCTCTCCTGAAAAAAGAATTTCTAACTTCCGGTCAGCCATTGTTATGATCAGCCATTATTATGATTGACCGTTGACTGAACACTCCTTGTCTCCGTATTCTTTCTGTTGAAGAGCGTAGCTCGAAACGTCAAAGACTTTCCGTATTCCCGAGCGTCATACTAATACATCCTTTTGTTATTTACACCACCTGTCCTCGTCTGTTGTTGTTTTTCGTATATTCTCCCATATATATATATACATATATATATATATATATATATATATATATATATATATATATATATATATATATATATATATATCCCATGATAGATGAAAATCCACAAAGTAGAAACAGTACTGTACTGTATTTTTTTATTATTATTTCTATAATTTGTATATATTTATTTTATTATGAAAGCAAAACAACACCACGGCGGAATTGAGGTAAGCTTAAATAATAAACCATGATAGGTGAACGGTGATATGGCGAGAGATTACTGTACTACCGTTTGAATTTGGCGCTAACCTCTCAATGGTCTTAACATGCGTGTACGAGGCGAGTAGCAGTTTAGCCCTAGGCAGCACGACCCACTGAGGAGATCTAAGAGAAATATATCAGAGATCGAAATCATGTGATATGGGTATATCTGCATTCTCATATGTGATTGTCCATCGCCTTGGTATACTGGCTATTTTTTCTCGCTTCCTCGTTTTCGTCAGCTTGTTAACTTTCAGTGCTTGTGGCTAATCGAGTCGATTTCGACTCCTATTTCTAGCAAAACTCGTGCTATCTAGCACTCTTATTTATATATTTGCCTTTTGGATTTTTTTGCTAGCTAGACACCTATATTATTATTATTATTTATTGTTAATAATATCATCATTATATATATATATATATATATATATATATATATATATATATATATACACGTAAATGTCGAACGATGAAAATGAGTGCTCAACACTGCATTCACAATTTTTGGAAGATTTTGCACCCTTAATAAAAACATATTACTCTACCTTAGGTATTCGAGTACTACTTTTTCCCACCCTGTTTTGCATTTACGTGCGACGTTTTTATTAATGTACCCGAAGAGACCCATACATATTTACGTATGTATATACATACACACACACAAGCGAGTTTACACGAACAGTAGAGTTTTCTTAATGCATATATATATATATATATATATATATATATATATATATATATATATATATGCATTAAGAATACTCAGCTGTTCGTGTAAACGCGTTTGTATATACATATATTTACATTTATGTGTCAATATATATAGATATTTATGCATGTATATACATAGGTATCTATGTATATATATATATATATATGGGAGAATATACAAATAATAACAACAGACGAGGACAGGTGGTGTAAATAACAAAAGTATATATTAGTATGACGCTCGGGAATACGGAAAGTCTTTGACGTTTCGAGCTACGCTCATATATATATATATATATATATATATATATATATATATATATATATATATATATATACACGAATGTTTAATTTTATACCTTTGTGTAAATCTGTGCAGGCGTTCTGGCTTTCGAAATTTGCAAATTTAGAAAAGCAGAACTAATGTTAGTCTATGTATATACATATACCACGGTGGTGCACCAGCATGACCGCAGCCACTTGGCTGAAACACATAAATAAATAAATAAATAAATATACGCATATAACATATACATAAGTTATAATTAAATATATACATATATATATATATATATATATATATATATATATATATATATATATATATATATATATATATATATATATACATACATGCATATTAATATATTCATATATATATATATATATATATATATATATATATATATATATATATATTTATATCTATATATATATATATATATATATATATATATATATATATATATATATATATATATATATATATGAATATATTAATATGCATGTATGTATATATATATATATATATATATATATATTATTGGGTGGTGGGAAGAGATAGAATAAGGAGATAAGTAGTACATGGAATAAGTATAAGACACATCTCAATTCTTAAGACTTCTTCAACAGTTGTTTCCAAATACGAATGCCCTTGTTTCTTCACTAATTCTTCTTCTTCTCTCTCCATTCCCTCCCTTTTTCCTTTTCCCTCTCACTAATAAGCGTCAAAAGAAAACAGAGAAAAGGGCCGAAAAAAGAAGAAGCAAAAAAAATGGCGGAGAAACACGGGAAAATACGAAACGAGACAGCAAATCAAATCATTATTATTATGGAAATGTTTCATTTAGTATGGAAGCCCATCGGGATAATTCATCCTTAAATATATTTTTTTCCCCTTCGTGTTTTAATTTTTTTTTTTTTCTTTTTTTTTTGGCGAAGCGCAAACGGAAATCTTTTCAAGTGTGGAAAATAATATAGGAATTATAATTCCTGTATTCTTTCATAATGTTTTGTTTATGCTTCAGGCCATGTCCTGCTAAGAACATTAGTAGAGATTTTCATTTCTGTGCTTTGTTGTGTATGTGTGTGTGTTTGTGCAAATGTGTGAGTGTGCTGTGGTTGTGGGGGTGGGGGTTGATTTGTGTGTGGATGAAGGGAGTGCTGCGTTTGTGTGCGGGAGGGTGTTGTAAGGGGAGTAGGGGAGAGTTGTGAATGTGTGGAGAATGGACGGTGGGAATGTAAGGTGTATGTAGTCGCGAGGGCCTAGTGTTAAGCACATATGTGCGCATATGTGTGTGCGCGTATGTCTGTATGTCTATATGTGTGCGTGTGAGTCTGTGTGCATGTATATATATATATATATATATATATATATATATATATATATATATATATATATATGCACACATATATATAGTCCCTATGTATATAGATAGAGGTATATATATATATATATATATATATATATATATGTATGTATATATATATACATATGAGTGCGTATGTGTGTATTACACATGCGATACACATACACACGTGTGTGTGTATATATATGTCTGTGTGTTTTTTGTGTGCGTCGTTTGTGTGTGTATGTGTAGATAGATAGATAGAGAGAGAGAGAGAGAGATAGAGAGATAGAGAGAAACAGAAAGGTGTATCTATTATGGATGTGCGAATGTCGGTTAATCTATATACGAATCTAAGTATGTATGTATAAATATATGTTAATATATGTACAAACCTACGTATGTCCGTATGTAAGTATGCATGTATATATACATGTGTGTACGTGCGTGTGTATGTTATGTACGCTTGTGTATGTGTATACTTTTACAGTTCTTTTAATATTTTATTGTGTACTAAACCTTATCTAATATGGTGGTTTTTATGCTAATTCTTGCTTTATTTATCTTTCGCAACTTTTTATATATTACAGTCATATTTTTATGCACACAGTAACAGAGGGACATAATACACACAACCTACAGATACAAATATACGCACACAGATGCACAGATACACACATACACAAATCTACATTTATATATATGTATATAATACATACACATGCACACATTCACACGCGCGTACACATACACATATATACGTGTATAGGCATGCATAAAACAAATACACGTCGAGAGAGAAAATTAAGTAAAAAAAAGAGTGACAATGTGTGAATGATAGTGAAAAACTTTTAGAGAGTGGAATATATGATACGTGCGCGTGCACGCACGCACACACACATACACACACTCACGCACGCACTCGCACACACGCACATATATATATATATATATATATATATATATATATATACACGTATAAATAGATGGACAAACAGACAGACAGACAGACAGACAGACAGATAGATAGATAGATAGATAGATAGATAGATAGATAGATAGATAAATAGATAGATAGATACAGAGACAGACTAACAGAGATATACACAGACAGAAGGTAAATAGATACACACATAGGTACTTTAAATGTTTGTGCTTGTGTGTGTGTACATAAATGCATACATATATAACACAGACACACACACACACACACACACATATATATATATATATATATATATATATATATATATGTATGTATATATAGTTATATATTTATATACATATATATATTTATATAGATAGATAGATAGATAGATAGATAGATAGATAGATAGATAGATAGATAGATAGATAGATAGATAGATAGACAGGTTTAGGAAGAGAGAATAGGGTCTGGGAGGATGATTTGAGGGAGCCACGAAGAATATATCATGCGACGAAGTGCTTTTCCTATATTAAGCATTTCAAAAATTTTCGCCATTTTTTTTCTTCTCTAAAATGGCTACAGGATTCAGGAATAATGAAAAAGAAAGGAAGATCACACAGTCATAATACAATGCCATTTATAATGTCTACTGCCTTAATAATGTATTTCTGATATTGTTGGTTGGAAAATTGTTAAAACATACAACCACATACATGCCATATTTTTTTCTAAAGCTAGTGGACATATTCCTTTTAAATTTCCTACGTGGATGTGCTCGCACTTCCTTATTTTCTTTTCAAGTGTCACCCTTTTGGTAGAGACGTGTTTATCTAGGTTTGGCGAGGGCGTGGATTTGCTTGTGGTGGGAAAAGTGAAGCTTTGTATTTAGATGAAGTTTTTTTTTATTATTATTTCGCCATATACACATGCATTATATACACACACACGCACTTATATATGTATACATTCACAAATCCGTACATACATATATAGTGTATATAAGGAGTTATATATCTTATTTTTTTATCTTGTTATATATATATTATATAATTATGTGTATATATATATATATATATATATATATATATATACATACATACATATAGGTTTCAGTCTAGTCGAGATTATAGCTCAATATGATAAAACTGCTGTGCAAGGGGATCGAACCTGGGATCACGCAGTTACGAAGCAAACTTTTTAACCACGCTGGCAATTTTGTATATCAAACTTCTATATTCATAAAGTAATGATACATACAGATCATATTCAAATATTGCAATCACGTTCTCATACCAGTTCTAATACCAATATCATATCGATATATGAAAACCACATTAATATATTAATATCGAATATATGAGAATGTTTTTAGAAAGAATATTGAGAAAGTGAACGGAAATAGTGCATATACTTTTTGATAGGCGATGTGAAGCAGTGTTTAAATGGTTTAATCGATATTAGCTTCCGAGATATTAATATATCTATTCTACGGCATTTCATATCTATTCAGATTTTTATTAAGTCAATTACTCTGAAGAGTACATTTTTGCTATTCAATTGAAAATTTTTATTTGCAGTAATATTGATGGCTTTGAACCTCGAATCTCTTAAATAACAGAAAAAAATGAAGGAGTTTGGTTGTGTGATTTTAAAAACCCTTAAGGCAGTGAACTAGTAGAATCGTTAGCACGCCGGAGAAAATGCTTAGGGGCATTTCATCTGTCTTTACGTTCTGAGTTTAAATGCCGCCGCGATCAACTTTGCCTTTCATCCTTTCGGGAACGATTAAACAAGTATCAGTTGAGCACTGGGGTCGATGTAATCGACTTGCCCCTCCCCTGAAATTGCTGGCCTTGTGCCAAAATTTGAAATCAATATTAGAAACCCGACATGAAGTGGTAGACGTAGGGAGCTGGATCTGCGAGTAATGTTCAAAATTTCCAAAGGCTGAAGTGAAGAGTAGATAAATGTTTTTCTTTTTTTTTTTTTTTTACACATTTTGGCACTCTACCATTAATCTTCTGGTGGGGAAGTAGTAAATCGATTACATCAACCCCAGTGTTCAACTGATACTTATTTTATCGATCTTGAAAAAAATGAAAAGCAAAGCCGACCCCGGTGGCATTTGAACTCAAAGCATAAAGAATCAGAAGAAATACTACTACGCACTTCAACCGGCGTGCTAACGATTCTGCCAGCTCGCAAAAATGATACAATTATTCAGTTACAAATATTTTTTTTTCGATTGAAAGATGGAACTGGGAAAACGAGTTTGTTGTCCGTTAATAAAATCTGTTTATTGTGTTGACAGATATTTCGAAAAGCTTGAAAGGTTTGGAGTAGTTCATTTAAAATAAATGGGAACCTTTGAAGTTAAAAGGTTGGGAACCACTAATCTAGCGAGTATAGTTATGCATGGGCAAGCACCAAGTGAAAGAGGTAGAGGAATGTCATAAACGGAGGGGTTGAACAACATCAGGGAATTAACAGGGGCCGTAAAAGATGGTGGACAACATAAAGTAAGCTTCTGATCAGCAAAGATGGAGGGAAGTGTTTACGCTTCTTGTTATAACCCCAAGAGCGTCCCCGGCTGTGATGATAATACTAATATTATATTGATATA